>NC_072824.1:5165000-5465000 GCF_027744805.1 Dunckerocampus dactyliophorus
GCCACCTCATTTTCCAACAATTACAACTTTATTTGTTGTTTTGTTTTTCATAATATCGCCACTTAAAAAAATCTTTAATATTTCAACTTAGTTTCTAATTAATAAATAATAACATAATTAGTCTTTTAAAATTACAACTTTTTCTCATTGGATTACAACTTTTTTCTCTTAATATTTGGACTTTAGTCTTGTAAAATTACAGCTGAATTTTAAACATTTTCTGTCACTTTTTTAGTTTTCTTGTTAAATTATATTTTTGCCGCGGGCCAATAACTTTGGACAACATCGTACACTATGGACGCCTGTTTCCACTACAAGAAAAACAATTCATCCCAATGGTAAATCATAATAAAAAAATATAAAGTCAAAATTACGAGATAAAAAGTTGAAATTATGAGATAAAGTCAAAATGAAGAGATGAAAGTCCAAATTCCAAGATAAAACGTCTAAATCATCAGAGAAAAAGTTGAAATTATGAGATAAAAAGTCTTAATTATGAGACAGCAAAGTCATAATTATGAGATAAAAAGTCATAATTATAAGATCAAAATCATAAATGAGAGAAAAAGTCAACTTTGAGAAAAAAAGTCATAATTATGAGATAAATCGAAATTACAACATAACATGTCATAATTATGAGATAAAAAGACAAAATTATTCGATAAACAGACAAAATTATTAGATAAAAAGTTGAAATTATGATAAAAAGTTGAAATGAGATAAAAAGTCATAATTATGAGATAGAACATAAAAATTACAAGATAAAAATCATAATTATGAGATTAGAAAGCCATAATTACTTGATAAAAGGTTTAAATTATGAGATAAAATGGCATAATGAGACAGGAAAATCATTATTAGGAGATAAAAAAATAAAAATTATAAGATAAAATGTTGAATTTTTTAGACAAAAAAATGTTACGTTCAGCGGGAGTTGGACCCCAAATGCAGAGGCGGGAGGCAGGTGGACAGGTAAGCAAGTCTTTGATTAAATACAGGCTGAACAAAAGGCGATGGTGCGGGAGTCAAGGGGCTGAACAAAAGGGCACCATGAAGGAAGCACTTGAAAGTGAGCTGAGGGAGTTCTTGCCTGGAGAGCCGGGAGTACTGGCACACCTCCTGGGAGACGCAGAGCACGCTGGACTTCAGGTTTGGCAATAAGGAGTCTGCCTGAACTGTAACAAGAAGATAAAGTCCAAAGAGCCAGAATGACTGTGCGTGTACGTGGCACAAACCATTTGGGAATAATCCAGCATCTCCCAGGTGCAATCCATCCGCTTAAAAGGATGTGCTGGCTCATCAGAGACAGGTGCGCCCAGTAGTCCCGCCTCCAGCCGGAGAAAGGGCTCCTGAAACGGGAAAGCACACGCCCAGGAGAAGGCAGGGACAGGAAGTGAACCCTGACAAAAAACACAATTATGAGATAAAAAGTCAAAATTATAAGAGAAAAAGTCGGATAATTATGAGATAAGAAAGACAGAATTATGACCTAAAATAAGAAAGTCATAAGTGAGATAAAAAGTCAAAATTAAGAGATGAAATTCAAAATTACAAGATAAAACGTCATAATTATAAGATAAAAAGGCTAAATTATGAGATAAAAAGGCTAAATTATGAGAAAAAAAGTTGAAATGATCAAAAATAAGTCATAATTATGAGATAAGAAAGTAAAAGTTATGAGCTAAAATAAGAAAGTCACGATTATCACATAAAAAGTCCAAATTAAGAGATGAAAATTGAAATTACGAGATAAAACATCATAATTATAAGATTTTTAAATAATCTAATTCATGAGATAAAAAGTCTGAATTATGCGATCCATACTGTGCATGTGCCGAGTGCCACGTGACCAAGGCAGCACGTGCAGTTTGTATCTCATAATGATGACTTACCATTGGGATATGTTTTTTCTTCCATACACCTGCATTAGATTAGTGCTTTCTTTTTTTTCTTTTTCTTGTGTGTGTCATTCTTTTTCTTGTGTGATCTGCGACCACAGATCTGCGACTGTGTGTTTTCTACTTGTTGTTTATTTGATGATGACGCGTCAAAAGCAAACATCGTAAAGGACTTTTTCTTCCTCACATTGAGCCCGAGGAGCTGACCAATGTGCTGGAGATCTGCAACATCGTCTTCACCAGCATGTTTTCTTTGGAGATGATCCTCAAGCTGACCGCCTTTGGCTCCTTCAACTACCTGAGGAACCCTTACAACGTCTTCGATGGCGTCATCGTCATCATAAGGTACTGGTCACCTTTTGCATGCAGCTTTGTCAAATATTCAATACTCAGTTCAAACAAAGAAAAAACAAGACATGTCTTGTATGCACATGGAGCAGAGGGCTCACGTTGGTTCAGAAGAGGTGAACAATCTCTGAAGTGGTGATGGATGAAACGGGTGTTTTTTGAGGAGATGTGCATTGAAGTGATTGACGCTGAGTTCCACCTGCTAGAGAGGCAGCGCCTGTTAAGCGCTTGGATGCCAGAGCGTCAAACACGTTTGATGTCTTTCCTGTTCCTCTGTTTCCTTTTCATTTGTGGAGTAATGGACGCCTGCGATCAAATCCACATCAAAGCCGAACAAGAAGATCAAATGAGGCCGTCGCACAGGATGGCCGTCGATTGAACGTTTGTGTATTTGCCGTCTTATCTCCGCAATTTCCTGCTCTTCCATCCATTCAGCCGAGCGGCGCCATAAAACCTCGCCGTGAAAGCGGTGCCCTCCATTGTCGGCCGAGCAGAAGCGATGGTGTTGTGATGTGACGAACGCAGCCTTTGATGGCCTCCTCGCTTGCGCTGAATGCTTCACTGGATCGGGGGAAGGGGAGGGGCGGGACCGCCAGGCTTTAATGTCATCAAACAAATTTAAATATTTGTCAATGACAACACAAATGAACACAAAAATAAATAAATAAATAAAACTTTTTATTATTAAGGGAGAAAAAAATCCAAACCTACATGGCCCGGTGTGAAAAGGTGATTGCCCCCATGTTAAAACATAACATAACTGAGATTAATTGAGATGTATCAGTGTGTAAAAAGTTATAAAGCCATTTCTAAAGCTTAGGGACTCCAGCCAACCACAGTGAGAGCCATTATCCACAAATGGAGAAAACATGGAACAGTGGTGAACCTTCCCAGGAGTGGCCGGCCAACCAAAATGCAGCGACGACTCATCCAAGAGGTCTCAAAAGACCCCACAACAACATCCAAAGAACTGCAAGCCCCATGCAAACAAAATAATCAGGAATCAAACAATTTTTCACACCATTCTACCTCTTTTTATGATTCTTTTAATATTTTGACTTCATTCTTGTAAAATTACTGCTGATTTTTTTCCCCATTTTTGCTGTTTTGCTTTGTTCTTGTTAAATTATATTTTTAGAGGGCCAATAAAAAACACCCCTGCATTTGGGATTTTTCTTCAGATACCAAAAATCCAGACGTTTTATCTTAAAGGTTATGCAAACTGGACTTTTTAACAATGTTCCAAGAGTAATATGCGTCCCTAGAATGCATACGGCCAACATTTGACGAAGGACGGCTTTGGAGAAAGGCAGGCTTTGCTACACGTCTTAAAGTGAGCTCTGCCAACTATGTCAGTGTTGCTGCTGTTCAAATGTGAGTGTAATGTTAGCAATGCATCTCACATGCTATGCTAGTGTTGCTAACCAACCAACTTTGGAAAATCAATACTCTCTGTCTCTCTCCCACTCTCTGGTCCACGTTTATCCGTGCAGCGTCTGTGAGATCGTGGGTCAGTCCGACGGGGGCTTGTCGGTGCTGAGAACGTTCCGGCTGCTGCGAGTACTCAAGCTGGTGAGGTTTATGCCGGCCCTGAGAAGACAGCTGGTGGTCCTCATGAAGACCATGGACAACGTGGCCACCTTCTGCATGCTGCTCATGCTCTTCATCTTCATCTTCAGGTAGTCAGTCAATCAGTCAAAGAGGGGTTGGGCATGTTGGAGTCTTTTTCCTGCTCACGTTTGCCGGGGGCCACACATTACGAGGCAGAATTCATAGTGCTCAGTCCTGACTGACTAGACCAGGGGTGTCCAAACTTTTTCCAGCGAGGGCCACATAGTGAAAAATGAAAGGATGCAATTTTGCCACACAAGAGGTTACATATTCATCCATCCATCCATTTTCTATTCCGCTTCTCCTCATTAGGGTCGCGGGGGCATGCTGGAGCCTATCCCAGCTGACTTTGGGCGACAGGCGGGGTACACCCTGGACTGGTGGCCAGCCAATCACAGGGCACATATAGACAAACAACCATTCACACTCACATTCATACCTATGGACAATTTAGAGTCTCCAATGAACCTAACATGCATGTTTTTGGAATGTGGGAGGAAATTGGAGTAACAGAAAAATCACCCTTTATTAAGTTTTTAGATTTTTTTTTATTTTTGAAATATTTCTTAAAAAAATCTTTTTAAATTCTCATAATATTATGATTTTTACACAAATTTTTTAGTTTTTTTTAATTTATATTTCCACTCTATAATGCTATTATTTTTCCTTATTCTTGGAAACTTTTTTTCTCATTAGAATACAAGTTTTTTCTCTTATATTTTTATAATTATATACTTATAATATTTTATTCCTTAAATTTTTATTCCTTAAAATTACAGCCATTTTTTTCCATTTCTGTTCTTGTTGGGTTTTTTCAAATTTCCAACTATTTCAACTTTGTTCTTTTTGTTATTATGACTTTGTTCCCACAATATTTTGACTTTATTCTCATTAAATTCTCACTTTTTCCTCAACCTCATTTTCCAAAAACTTTATGTTTTTTGTTTGTTTGTTTGTCATAATATTAAAACTTTTTTTAAAATATGTTTTTCTTTACACTTTCATTCATTCATTCATTCAGTCATTTATTAGGCTTAGCGGGTTAGGGATAAGGTTAGGATTAGGGTTCGGGTCCAAGAAGGGTTTTTTTTCCCAACATTGAGGAAGAAAAGAATGCATGGGCCTCCCTCCACTTTCGACACCCAACCCACCATGGCTCCAAAAGTGAGGCTTTAACTAACCTTCAAAATAGTCTTCAGGCACGCGGAATCATTCAGGTTCTGTCTCTTTGCTGTCCTCTGCGGAAATATTGTGCTTCTGTGGCCTTCTTGGCTGCACTGTGCATTAATTGAGCTTCTGCGGCTCTCTGGCTACGCACCGCAATCCCCCGATGTGTGTGGTCCTTTGCCACGTTTCGACTGGATTGAGTCTTCCTCAGTCGGCTCCAACACACATCCTGCAGATAGAAAATATTTTGTGGCGCCCCCATAGTACCACTCGTTACACTACTTGTGCTTAACATACTGCCTCTGATCATACAAACATGAAGAGCATCTTGCAAACTAGCATTCTAGCCTGGTCCTTTTATACTGTGCTTCAGTCGTGGCCTTCTAGCCTTTCTCCTTTTCGGTTTTAATGGTGGCTTTTTAACCTTTCATACATTTTAAAGACCAGTCAACTGCTTTCTAGCCTTTCTCCTTAGGGTTAGGGTTAGGGTTACGATTAGGGTTAGAGGGAAATAGGTTGTTTATCACCTGATCAAAAGTTTAAGACCACAGGCTATAAAAGCCAAAGTCTGCTCAAAATGTTCATTTTCTGTCAGGCATTCACACTAAGAAGCTAAGAAGCTTTCTCTTTTTCAACGTGGTGGGATTGTGGAGCTGCATAAGCAAGGCCTCTCGCAGCGTGCCATTGCTGCTGAGGTTGGGTGCAGTAAATCAGTCATTCTACATTTTCTGTAAGATCCTGAGCATTATGGAACAAAAAAGTCAAGTGGTAGACCCAAAAAAAATCACACCACCGCACAGCCGGAGGATCCGATTGGCTGTCCATCAAGACACAGGGCGGTCTTCCACCCACATTAAGGCCTTATTGGTGCCGACTGCAGCGCAATAACCATCAGACGGCATCTGCGGGAAAAGGCTTTAAAAAGAAAACAACTAAGAACTCGTCTTCTTCAACGCCACAAAAATGCCCGTTTAGACTTTTCCAGGGAGCATCAAACATGGGACATTGAAAGGTGGAAAAAAGTTTTATTCTCTGTTGAGAAATAAATGTAACGTTGACGGTCCAGATGGCTTCCAACGTTACTGGCATGACAAGGAGATCCCACCTGAGATGTTTTTTCTTTCAGTTGAGCACTGGAGCTTCAGGTGGTGCAAGTTTTTCTCATAATATTTTATTTTATTTTTAATATAATATCTTTTAAAATAATAATATTTCTTCTTTCATATTTCAACTTTATGTTACTAAAATGACATTATTTTTCTTCAAGGTATTACAAGTTCATTGTTGGAAAATTGCACATTTTTTCTCTTAATATTTTGACTTTATTCTATAAACTTAAAGCTGTTTTGTTTGTTTTTTTGCATTTCTTCTCTTGTGAGTTAGGGTTAGGTTAAATTTTAATTAAAATTTTCTTTTTGTAAATGTTCTTATTGTTAATATGACTTCATTCCCATAATATTTTGACTTCATTCTTGTAACCTGATAACTTTTTCCGCCACCTAATTTTCCAAAAATCATAACTTTATTTGTTGTTTGTCTATCATGCTAAAATTTTTCCTCCTAATATGACCATGTTATTCTTGTAAAAAAAAATTCCAACTTTTTCTCGTTAGATTAGTTTTTTTCTTCTGAAATTACTGCAGATATTTTCATTTTTGGCTGCACGGTGGTCGAGTGGTTAGCATGTTGGCCAACACAGTAACCAGCCTACTTGCTTTCATGTGTTGAGTGTTTTTGAGTGGATTTCACGTCCACGGCGGGCTGTTAACAAACGCTGGATGCAACAAAACAAGCAGACAAACACTTGAAGATGTGCTTCACCAGCGTTGACCAAGCGGACCAGGAAGGGGAGGACCACGGGCACAGCAGGAGTATGTAGGACGAGACCATCTCATCCTTTGCATTCAAAAGAGCGCTCCTGGTGACGCTGTGTCGACAAATATCATAACATATGTCGTGCATTCAGCATCACTGTGTGATGATATTGTAAATATCGGTGTTTGTGTGTTGACGTGCTGACTCATCACCTCTCTGTTGTGATGTTGCAGCATTTTGGGGATGCACATCTTTGGCTGCAAATTCAGCCTGAAGACCGAGACGGGAGACACAGTCCCGGACAGGAAGAACTTTGACTCCCTGCTGTGGGCCATCGTCACCGTCTTTCAGGTACTTTATGGCAGTGGTCCCCAACCCACGGGCCGCGACCCGGTACCGGTCCGTGGGTCATTTGGTACCGGGCTGCACAGAAAGAAAAAATTATTTCCATTATTTCATTTTTTTAAAGTTTTATTTTGAAAAGTGGCCGGATTACATCCGCCTCATTTGACGCATGTCCATTGCGCGTGTGCTAACTTTCTCTTGCCGCACAGATAGACTGCTACTGTATTTTTACCATTTTTCTTTCACCTCATATTTGGTGTCAAATGCTGATACTATGTGGGAATGCATAAAGGTAAGTTTTGATGACTTATTGAGTGCTAATGTGCACATTTGTCTCAAGTTAATTCATGCTAGCACACTGCCTTTTACCACACACGTCAAACAGCCATGTAATCATCTTTCTGGAAAAACTTGGCTGGAACTTGAACTGGTGGATGGTGGATTGGCATTCATTTTGGGCTTTTATTTTGATGTTATTCATGTCTTAGTTTTACACAATACATAATAAATAAGATCAATTAGATCGCTATATATTAGGTGCGGCTAATGTGACCCAAGACAAGATTGTCAAAGGCATTGTCCCTTTCAAAGATAGTAACGGTGGGGTTTACTCTATTTTATTAATTAAGAATGAAAAATGTATTTACATAAAAAGTTGTAATAATTATAATAATAATGTATTTTATTATAATACAATATAGAGAATATACATTTTACGAATGATTAATTTGTAATATGTTAATTATTAATATATCACTAACCCATTATATTATACATGTATAGAAAATGTTTTTAAAATATATTTTTACCGGTAAGTAAAATTTTTTAAAAATTAAAAATTGTTAAAGTTGCCTTGTTTAGAGCAAGGAACCATATTTGGTAACTTCAAATCCACACTGAAAGGTATTTGAACCATGTGATTCCTCAGCGAAGAAGCGAAGAAGGCCAATAATAACCAAAAATATGTCATGAAATGTAAGGAAATCAATTCGGATTTTATAATTAAGAAATGAAATCATAACAATAATTAATGCAAATGTAAGGATACTGTTTTTCACATTTTTAAACATTTACTAGATTTTTTTTTCAAGTCTTGATTGAGCAATTTCCACTGAAATTTTGTCTCGATTTGCGTGCATTTCTCCAGTTAGCGTACGATATGGCTCGCATCTTGTCGTGTTATTAATACACTGCGTGACCCCAATGTGTGTTCTCAATGTACTTTTTTTTTGTTAGCATCCTTTTAGATTGCTAACAGATTGCTTATAGATTGAAATAGGAAGTCAGCTGCGATGTCATCAGCGGTTGACACTGTAGTTCTTTGCTCACTAACAAAGTTACAACACGAGTCTCAAAAATGTTAACACAAAACATGTTTTTATGGTTGTTCAATTTTTGTTTTACATGCCGTTACAATCTAAATGCATATACATGATGAATGATAGGGATAAATGAACTTTTAAGGTTACTTTTACCTTCATTGGTTGTTGCCAAAGACACCACCTTCCTGTTTTGCCATGAGTTATTTCTTGAATCCAGTCGTGTTTCTCCCCTTCTTTATCAAAATGCAGCCACTCGTAACTTTCTTTGTCTTATTTGCAGCCCTGATCCAAAGAAAAGCAGAAACTTGAGGTGAGAAACACGACTGAATTCAAGAAATAACTCATGGCAAAACACGTACGTGGCACAAAGACGAGACATCAAATTTGGTGAAGAATTGTGTGGAATTTCTTTTCAGGTGCGCACGCTGCGGTCTCATGTTCAGAATGAAAAAGAGAAAAAAAGAAGGAAAAAAGGGAAAAAAACAAGAAGAAAAAAAAAGAAAAAAAGAAAAACGGGTGGAAAAAAAGCACACACTGTGTATATGTACATTCGCACCACCTACAGTTTGGGATTTTTTGGGCCTTGGTGGAGGTCTGGCGTCCACTGAGTGACATTCGAGTGCAGGGATGGGCAAACTTTTTAACTTGCAGGCCACACTGGGTTAAAAAATTTGGCGGAGGGGCCGTTTATATACAGTATAGGTCATAAACAGAACATGTTGTGATGTTCTGCAGGACGGGAACGAGTGTTCCCTGTCCTGCGCTCTTATTTTGGCGGGCTGTGCCTTCTCCGGGGAGGAAGAGGCAGCCGCTTCTCGCCTGGTGGCCGCGCACCTGCGGCCAATTAACATTTATGGCAGATAAAAGGCCAGTGCGTTCGAATGTGCGGCGCTGGTTCATTATTATTGTCTTTGTTATCCATGCTTCTCGTCTCCAAGTCAGTGTGGTAACTTAAACAATTTACTTACCTGTACTACTTGCACCTTTGTCACAGAGCCTTTCCTCTGTCGCCTTTTGTTTCTCCTGCTTATATAATTAAAGTACCCTTACTTTTTGCACTCCGTGGCTTCGTATCTGAATATTGGGGTCCAAACCACACCGAGAACGTGACACATGTTTTGCAATGAAGCAAAAATGCGACAAACGGCAAAATTTTGGGAAAAGAGTACCTACCACAAGCTACCCAGCATGCCTTGCGGCAGGAATATAACTGTTTTTTGGCATGGCTATTATGCGTAGATATTTGTATGCTCACATGGTGCAGTAGGTGGGTTCATTTGTGTGTTGTGTTGTGTTGTGTATCGCTTTTCTGTACAAGCTACAGATTGCACTGCAAGTCATGTTGCCAGCTAAAGTTTCGATGTTAAAGGTTTAAAAAAAGGAATTCGGAAATGCCCGGTGGGCTGGATTAAGACGCTTGGCGGGCCCGATGTGGCGTGCGGGCCGCAGTTTGCACATCCCTGTTCCAGTTGCATGGTGTGCTGTGTGTTGTGCTAGATTCTGACCCAAGAGGACTGGAACGTGGTCTTGTACAACGGCATGGCGGCGACGTCACCCCTGGCCGCTCTCTACTTTGTGGCCCTGATGACCTTTGGGAACTACGTCCTCTTCAACCTGCTGGTGGCCATCTTGGTGGAGGGCTTCCAGGCGGAGGTAAGGAAGTGACACGGTTTAGCTTGCTTCACAACTTTGAGGAGATGATGACTCACCTGAACATCTCAGATGCTTTTTATTGATCTTTGCTGTCATGCTGCTCCGGTGATATCGCCCGCTTCAATCTGTCGCTACCTGGGGGATTATTGAGTCTATTTGCTGATGTGGTGCTTAAAGTCGTAATCTGGTCGGATTTGGATAACCTGCAGGAGGTATTCAGGTGAAGGTTGCCATGGTTTGGAGCACCATGACCGCAGAGGATATCTGTCATCTTGTTGTTTTGTTTTCTTTCCATTCTGGAAGGGTGCCGAAAAGTCCTGTTGGCACTTTTGATTAGAAAAGAATTTCCTTCATGTCCACCAGGGTGACGCCAATCGTTCCTATTCGGAAGACGACCGCTCGTCTTCCGGCTTTGACGAAAGCGAGAAGCACGAATCCATTAAACTGTCGGGTGAGATTCATTTTTTTTCCTCACTTTGCGCTGCCAAAGATCTTACGATTGGGACTTAGAGAACGTCAGCAGCAGTCTTGAAGGGAAAGCCTCCGAGGATGAAACGTTCTTCCACATTTAGACTTTAACACGGTGTATCATGGATTCATATTCTAGGAGTTGGCAGTTACAGATGGCACAAGAATTACTCTCTTTTTCTTTTACTGGTTTCTTCCAGACCCCAGGATCTGCACCTTGACGCCCAACGGTCACCTGGAGCTGGGAGCTATCGCGGGGCACACGGGCTCCCATTCCTCAGAGAGGCGGAGCTTCACCGGCGAGTCCCGAAAGAACAGCGTGATGAGCAAAGGCAGCCTGGAGCGACGCTCCCTCTCTCTGGTAAGGTCACGTAACACTGCATTGTGTTGTACAGTAATCCCTCGTTTATCACGTTTGATTGGTTCTAACGAATGAATTTTTGCAAAGTAGGATTCCTTTTTTATAAATAGAAAATGTTTGTAGTTAGAGCATAGAAAGCCTATTTGCCACCTTCTAAATATGTTTTTTAACATTATTAGAGCCCTCTAGACTTGAAATAACAGCCCTATAGTCACCTTTACATTCTTATTACCCAATATAGTTGACCTGAGGAGTCCAAAGTATGGCCTGTGGCTAAAATATCATTTAACAAGAAAACCTAAATAAATTAATTAATTAAAAAACTGCGGAAATTTTAAAATCAGCAATAATTTTACAATAATAAAGTCAAAATATTACAAGAAGAAAGTTGTATTGACTCTAGCATTGACTCTACCACGTACAATGTAGCAAAATATGTAAAAACAGTCTTATCCCCATTGGTAGGCAACACTGATCATCATATAGAGAACACAAAAGGGTTTGTGGCGAGTATCAAAGACCTCAGATTGGAGCCAGAGGAAACTTTGGTGTCTTATGATGTGACTTCACTTTTCACATCCGTCCCCACCTCAGCAGCAGTCTCGGTGGTGAGGAAGAGACTGCTCGAGGACTCAACTCTGCATCGGAGAACAAAACTTAGTGCTGACCACATCTGCCAATTATTGGAAATTTGCCTTAACACTACATATTTTCAGTTTAGAGGGAAATTTTACAGACAAATCCATGGTTGTGCTATGGGCTCACCAGTCTCACCCATAGTGGCGAATCTGTACATGGAAGAGATGGAGAAACAGGCTCTCACATCCGTCTCAGGGACAAAACCAAGGCACTGGTTTAGATACGTGGATGACACCTTTGTCATAATCAAAAAACAAGAAATTCAGTCTTTCACAGATCACATCAATGCGGTGGACACCAATATCAAATTTACTCGCGAGGACGCTAAAGAGAATCAACTAGCCTTCTTAGACTGCAAGGTAATTATAGGAGAGGACAGACAGCTACTTACAGGAGGTCTTTAGAAAGGCCACACACACTGACCAATACCTGCTTTTTGAATCAAACCATCCACTACAACATAAACTAGGGGTTATTAGGACCCTCCAACACAGAGCGGAACAAATACCAACTAGTGCTGAGGGAAGAAAAAGGAGACACAACATGTCCAGAGAGCGCTCTCAACCTGTGGGTACCCGCGGTGGGCTTTTAACAAATGTCAAAAGAAGAGAGTAGGGAAAGAAACCCAAAAGCCCACAGAAGCAAAAAGGAGAGGAGTGGTAGTCCCTTATGTAGCGGGGGTCTCCGAAAAACTCCAGAGGATCTTATGGCAACACAAAATTCTTACCTATTTCAAACCAGTAAATACCCTGAGACAAAAATTAGTGCATCCTAAAGACAAGGCTCCAAACCAGAAACAGAGCAATGTGGTCTATTCCATCCACTGTAAAGATCAGGAATGCAAAGAGCACTACATTGGGGAAACCAAGCAAATGCTCCAAAAAAGGCTTTATCAATATCGCAGGGACAATTCTAGTGGTCCTCAATCAGCAGTATATCTACACCTTAAAGCTACCAATCACTCTTTTGAGGACAGCGAGGTAAAGATTTTGGCCAAAGAAAACAGATGGTTTGAAAGAGGAGTAAAGGAAGCTATTTTTGTCAAACAACAGAACCCATCATTGGATCGGAATGGTGGTTTGAGGTTTAATTTGGACCCTGTGTTCAGCAGGTTACTGAGACCAAAACCCACAGCTCTTAGTCTTGCAAATGAGGTGAAGCCAGGGCCGAGCCAGAACAATAGATGCTAACGAGCCAGTATCAGAGTCGTTCATACCCAACCCAGGGAGCGACACTTCCCTTTAATCGGAGGTGTTAATAGCAGGAGAGGATTATACCACTACTCCGCCCAGGCTTAGTGTAAGGAACCAATAGGAGGAGGGTGTTGGCACACCAATTCCGCCCACTCTTACTGTATTTAAGGCCTAGGCTACCAGCACTTATTAGTTCGCTGACGAAGCTCTTCGGATGAGGAGCGAAATGTCCGACACCTTCTTCGCAGAAGTACAGATGACGTCTCAAGAAGCCTTTCCCTCGATGGACAACTCCTGTACGACTGAGAGCCTACACAGACACATCATTAGGTTGAGGAAAAAATATAACGAAAATAAAATTTAGGAAGATTATTGAAGAAGAAAGTTGAAATGTTTGGAAAAAATTTTAAAAACTACAACAACAAAAAGTGAAATAAAGAACAAAGACCGAAGACCGAAGTTTAAGCTAATAATATTTCACAGATATATAAGTATTTTCTTGATATATTTATATATAAAACAAAATGAAGTTGTAATTTTTGGAAAACTAGGTTGGGGAAAAAGTTATAATATTACAGGAATAAAGTTAAAGTATTACAAACATAATGAAAAGGTCATATTAAAATCATGGTTTGACAGAAACAGATTATCCTTGAACTTAAGTAAAACTAAAATAATGCTATTTGGAAATAACAGAAGGGATACGTACGACCAAATACAAATAGACAGAGTAGACATTGAAAAAGTGAAAGAATATAAATTCCTGGGGATCATAATAGATGAAAAAATGAGTTGGAAATCTCATATTAAAAATTTACAACAAAAGGTGGCGAGAAATATTTCTATATTGAATAAAGCAAAATATGTTCTTGATCAAAAATCACTCCACACTCTGTACTGTTCCTTAGTATTACCATATTTCATGTATTGTGTGGAGATATGGGAAATAATTACAAAAACAATCTTCACTCACTCACTGTACTGCAAAAAAGATGGGTGAGGATCATTCATAATGTCAAGTATAGACAACATACAAACCCTTTATTTTTAAAATCACAGATATTAAAATTAGCAGATTTAGTATTCTTTCAAACCGCTAGAATAATGCATAAAGTTAATAATAACTTGTTACCCAAAAACCTAATAAAGTATTTCTCTATCAGAGATGAGAAATATGATCTTAGAGGAAAATTAAACTTAAAACATTTATATGCGAGAACTACGCTGAAAAGCCACAGCATTTCCGTGTGTGGAATTAAATTATGGAACGGATTGAGTAAAGAACTCAAACAATGTACAGAGATGAGCAAATTCAAAAAACAATACAAGCAGTTGATGTTTGCTAAATACAAGGCAGAAGAGTCTTGATTATCACAATGATTGTTCTGTCAGGTTCGGGGTTTTTTTAAGTTTTTTTTTATTCATATATATATACAGTCAAACCTGTCTTAGCGGCCACCTTTATAGAACGGCCACCTGCCTATAGCAGCCACTGAAAAATCCCCCGCAGCAAATTTACATGTTATAGAGCCTGTGTATAGCAGTCACCTGTCTAACGCAGCCAGCGGCCACCCATTTTGTCTCCCTTGGTCAATATCTGACTGCATATAGCGGCCAAATTACCAACTCAAGTAGAAGCTTCATGCACGAAAAAGTTTCGATTTTCAATCAATGAAGCCGTCGTGTGTAGACTTTAATTACTGAGTCCTAGCTCAGTCACAATCATTCACAAGATCCACACAAACTGTCAGTTGTTCCACATAAAAAAGCCGTCTTCTTTTGAGCTTGCTATTTCCTGGTCAAACATGTAACTTTAAGAGCATTTGCACCAAAACATTACCGCAAAGTAGGCTGGGAACAGGACGTGCTCCCAGCGACGCTACAATAAAAAAAAAAAAAAACATACGCTAGCATGCATGCGGCAGCGGGAGCAAAACTGAGTTCGGTTGTACTTAATTGAAGTATTTTAGAATGTACTCACATTATTTTTTATCAATCCTCATCCACAAATCCATCAAAGTCCTCATCTTCTGTATTTGACACAAAAAAAGTCGTCTTCTTTTCTGTTCGCTACTAGTCTGTTAACTTGTCAGTGTTATTCAGCTCCGAAGCAAAGAAGGAAACTTCTCCTGTTGCTTCTGCCAACTTTATTTATTTAACGCGGCCACCAGACAGCAGCTCAGAACACACACACATCTCTCAGCATCGTCTCTCCTTCCTGCTTGCCCACAAGGCAAAGGTTAAACAAGCCCCACTACATAGCTGTCCAGCCAATGCCTGTAAGAAATGACACCGTTTATTTCCTGGTGTGAGACAATGTGCACAATGTGTGTCAATACTGTAATGTCGCTTGTTGTGGGGAAGGAGAGACTCACGTCGCCGATGCACTTTAATGGCTTTATTAACAGCGGAGAACACTGCAGGACTTTACATCCACGCCAACATAAACACACTTCCCAACTCTCTCCAAACTCACAGCTAGCA
Organism: Dunckerocampus dactyliophorus; assembly: GCF_027744805.1. NCBI lineage: Eukaryota > Metazoa > Chordata > Actinopteri > Syngnathiformes > Syngnathidae > Dunckerocampus > Dunckerocampus dactyliophorus. Next base: position 5,180,305 of record NC_072824.1, read on the forward strand.
CTGAGCCTAGCTCTCCTGCTCGGGACGCCCACCCTCACTTCCTGATGAACTAAAGCTGTAATGACACTCTGCCGTATAAAAAGTAAAATATTAAAAACAAGTGTAAGACATTACTAGCACAGCTTTGTTCTGTGGGTCGTGGATATATTCTATCAGTTATTATTATGCCTCTAGCTTCCTTTTAGTAAGTAAAAACCTTGGCTATGATTGCACTACATTGTCATGTAGACCTACAAAGTACACTTGGAAGAACAAGAGGTGAATAAATGTATTGCAACTGATGTGAAACTGATGAGGGGTAGGATTAAATAAGCTTTGCTTCTTCCTACTCCTTTTTGGACATGCAAAATTGTGAATTGTACTATGTGATGTGCTAGTACTGTTTGACTCATGCATGTTCAGGATTAAAACCATGAACCATGATAATAACAAGCCTAGTAGTGCTGTACAACTTTTATCCACAGTCCACAGTGCCCTCTACTGGTCAACATTATTATTATTTTTTTCCCTTTTTTTTTCTTTTTTTCCTTTACTGGTCAACATTCAAACTGGACGTCAACCTGTCTATAGAGGCCACCTGTCTATCGCGGCCACTTTTGCAGACTCCCTCTAGTAGCCGCTATAGACAAGTTTGACTGTATTATTGTTTATATATATATATATATATATATATATATATATATATATATATATTTGTCTGCTTAGTGTTATTTATTATGTATTATTATTCTGATATAGAAAATATGACGGGGAATGCAGGAAGTGAATAATATGTACTGTACTAGATGTGGAATAGATGGGGGGTAGGATTAAATAAGCTCTGCTTCTTCCTACTCCTTTTGGACATGTGGAACTGTGAAAGGATGATTCATGAGATGTATTCCATTGTAACCTTCATGTTCAAATAAAACTAAACCAAACCAAAACCAAAAGTGTTCCAGTGCTATGGGAGATGAGCAGGGGGTGTACAGGAAGTGACGTCGGGGGTTCAGAGTTGAGTTTTAGCTTGGCGTGGGTTATGGCCGCAACAGAAGAATACTACATATCATCACAACTTCTTTGAATGCATCTTCTGAATGCCTTATATTTGTATTTGACTTCATTTAGCCATTTTTATGCTTGAAGATGCTTCATTTAGGCAAACAATATGTAAAATTTGTTTCAATATGCATATTTTTAACTAATTATAGGCCGTATTCAAACGTGAAACAGCATGATTTATTCATAAATAAATCAAAGTGGCCAGGGATTGCTCTGGATACTATTTATAGAAATAGTAGAGATGCTTGATATTTGCATTTGAGCACGACGTCATCACTCAGGCACCGCTACGATACCAATACGATCGCGATATCTTGTTTTTAATGCCAACATCTCCAATATACAACACCTCGGCGCTTGTCCGGTGCACAACCTCAACTTAATTCATGCTGGCACACACATCAAACAGCAACGTTATAATCTTCTCTCCGAAAAACAAACTCCAGGCTGGTGCTGGTGGATGGTGGGTCTTACACAATACATAATAAAGAAGATAAATGAGATCGCTATAATGTATGATGACCATTTTTATTCATTTATTGTTTATTACACAAAATAATTTATAACATTAAGCTTTCTTGCTCAATGTATTTGGTTTGTCAATTTTGACAGGAAATTTGTATTTGTTTTAATTATTATTATTATTGTTTGTATTTTTTTTGTTTTATATTTTCATATTATATAACATAAAGTAATCAAAAATAATCGTTATTGCTCAATGTATTGGTTCTGTGAATTTGACATGTGAAGATGTTTGTTTTTTTATATTATTATTGTTTTTTTCTTCTTTTATGTATTTGTATTATATTACATACAAATAACATTATATTACATAAAATAATAACAAAAAATTATCTTTCTTGCTCAATGTATTTCTTCTGTCCGTTTTGACTGAAAATTTGTACCACGTGCAATTGGAGTTTCTTTTTTGTTGTTGTTTAACATGAATTATAATGTAATTATAATGTAAGTAAATAATCAAATGTGTAATATTATTATGAGGTGATTACACATTTGTATGGTGCCACAGTCGAGGCGGTCCTCTGAGGGTGACCATAACTGTGACGTGGCCCACGGTGAAAATGAGTTTGATGCCCCAGCGCTAGAAAGCCAACTTTGATGCTCTTCAGGGTAGTCAGTGTACAGCTTGTCAATCACAGCGTCAATGAACTACCCACTGAGCAAGAGCATTGTGTCTTGCCTGCAATCAAGCATGGTGGTGTTAGCATCACGCCCCGCGGCTGCACGAGCGCCGAGGAGCTGCGGTTCAAGATGTGCGCTAAAAAAATGCTTGCTGAAATGTGAGGGCTGTAGTTGCTTTTGTCAGATCCTGCAAGTTGCTCCTTTCCCTGCCGTCCATTAAGACAATGTCTGCGTAATGTAAAGGAGTGACTTGCTAGTGAATAATAAAAGATGAAATATGAAGTATGCCGAGCAGCGCCATCTCATCACCGGCGATAATTGGAGCTCATCTAACGCTTACAGAGGATTAATGCGCGGCTCCATTGTGACTCCCAATCAACAGTTTAATCACTGTGGCCATTTGTCCACGCGTCTCCGCGCAGAAGGTCAGGTGTTGATTGATAGTATTTTCATGGCGATCCAGTCCAATAAGTCGTGGAACATGCGCCTCTTTAGTGTGATGAGAACGGATTCATTGTGAAATCATTATTTTGCTCTGTACAGCCAAAGACGGAGTTAAGGGACTAACATGGCGGCATGTACAGTGGTGTGAAAAAGTGTTGGCCCCCTTCCTGATTTCTTATTTTCTTGCACGTTTGTCACACTTAAATGTTTCAGATCATCAAACACATGTAAATATTAGTCAATGACAACACAACTGAACACAAAATGCAGTTTTTAAATGAAACTTTTTATTATTAAGGGAGAAAAAAATCCAAAGCTACATGGTCCTGTGTGGAAAAGTGATTACCCCCTAAACCCAATAAGTGGTTGGGCCCCCCTTAGCAGCAACAACTGCAATCAATCAAGAACTGTGGAGGTTGGCCCACTCATCTTTGCAGAATTGTTGTCATTCAGCCACATTGGAGGGTTTTCCAGCATGAAGCGCCTTTTTAAGGTCATGCCACAGCATCTCAATAGGATTCAGGTCAGGACTTTCTCAAAGGTCTTGGTTTTCATCAACATGTTTTCTGGCGAAATTGAGACAAGCCTTAATGTTCTTTTTGGTTTTGGTCTAAAACCTTCATTTGGTGTTCAGTTGTGACAAACAATAAAAAAAATAAGAAATCAGGAAGGGGGCAAACACTTCTTCACACATTTTAAATGATTAAATTTATAAATACTCACCACTAATGAATGATAATGCAAGATGGTGCCCCAAGGCACGCTTTGAGCATTTTCTCAGCATGTTTTGCGTCACTTTTTGTAAAGAATGGCTAAAAATGACTCCATTCAAATTCCCCATAGGGGTAGCAGTTGCCCTATGTACGTTTACTTGCCTGTTACATGTTGCGCTATCATTTTTGTGATCCGCACCGTGACTGTAGTTACTGCTCTGTCTTGTGACCCCCTATTTGTTTGCTTGACTGTGTTCATATTAGCTGTTGTAGCTGGAACAAATGATAATAATTAGTGGCGTCTAAAACAGATCAAGGCACGCTTCATCTCTGTTTCCATAGAGACGGATATGTTTCTCTTTTACTTGGATTTTGTTTGGCATGTGGGAGCAGCTCAGGCTGCAGCCGGCACGTTCCAGCGAGGGTAAAATATATAATTAGGTCCATCACGCTGAGAGGATTAGACACGCCGAAACAAACACAACTGCGTCTCTTCCTTAAAGTGGGAGCGCCACTCGGGGCTTTGCATTTTAAAACACCGCAACCAACCACGGAGGAGGCGGCCCCGTTTGGAAACGACAAGTTTAGAATATTCTCGTTTCCTCATTTATTCATTCATGGATGATTGACCGTGCTGCCTCGTATTCATTTCAACATCGGGTTGGCTGACATACCCTAGTGGTGGAATGGTACACGCTGCTGCCGTTGGTGCAGATGCTGCGGTTTTTGATTCCCGGCCAGCGCCCCAGCACCCATCCAATGGGGATGTTCAGCCCTGTGGTGCAACCCTATTTTTTTTTACTGGTGCTCGTCCTTTATTTTGAAGGCCTAACTTTAGCAGCTAGATGTGTTACGCTGATGTTGCAGAGGGCGACGGAATCAGCTTCGTCCGAAAGTTAAAATGCAGGAAACAATTACAAGGGGAGGGCTAAATACAGTAGCTTCCCGGTGAAAATGGGGGGGGTGACAGGTATGTGCACAATGGCGGTTCAAATGCTGACTTCAGAGGCGTATTTTTCCGAGAAATAGTTTCTGGCTCCTGTATTCATGATCTTGATCAGGGCTGTCCGAACTTTAGCCACATCGTGCTAAATGATATTTTGTAAAGCGACACATGTAGATATGTTAAGAAGTTATATATATTTCAAGAAAAAAAACTGCATCTCAGATTTGTCATATAGGTGTAAAAAAAACGTATTAGTGTCAACTTGACTCTTTGCCCCCTTTTACCTCATTTTTGACAATTGACCCCTCAGTTTAATAGACAGTCTGTGTTCGTGGACGGGGATAATCACTCCTCTGCATTTTTATTGACATTTTTGTTGTCGTCTGTCTGACACGTCGCTCCTACAGTGTTTAATAGGCAATCTTTGTTAGTGGGGGCACAAGTCCGTCCCGTGGACCTTTGCTTTCTCTAGTTGAATCGAGTTGTCTGCTGGTTTGCTTCACAAGCCACAGATTTAAGCCTTGGGGGAGGTCTGCGTTGGCCTGAATGCTCTTGTTTTGTATTTTTAGCGGCATGGTCGCAGTTCCAACTACCACAACTGGGGACGCCCTTTCCACCCGCAGGCAGCGTGGAGTCGCAGGTAAGACGATTGGACTGATGTTAGCAATTTCTCTTCATGGCTTGTGAATAGCTTGATTATATTCATGCCTGATTAGAGCCACGGAAATATCAAACCTTTGGTGCTGATTAGCCTCACAATTAACAGCTTCATAAAGCGTCAATGGCTCCTCTGTTGGCTGGAAAACATTTTATTTCAGGTCCAGTTCAAACAGCCTTGGTCGGAGGAACTATGGCTTTGGTGGAGCACCACTGGTGGGGGGCAGCCTCCGCGTGCACAGCACCCGCACCCCTTACTCCCACACACATGCTCCCGAGCAGGAGTCCCTCCTCTCCCGACCCCTGCACCATCCGCCCCAAGCCGGCCTCCTCCTGTCCAGACACTTCGCTGCCAGAAGGGACCGCCGGGCGCTGTCCTTGGAGCTCCCGGAGCTGCTCCGGGCCGGTGGACAGCCCTCCTGCCTGCCTCCTGTCAACACAGACTCTGCAAAAAGGTCTGGAGCGGGGACGTCCATCACGGAGGGTTCCGGGACGGGAAGTGGCTTCGGTGCTCACCACCGAGATTGCAATGGCAAGACCCCCGGTTCCCACAGCCTTCTGATGTCTGAGGTTTTCCCCCAAGTCAACGCACGCAAGGACCGAGCAGACCTGGACGAAGAGACCGACTATGTGAGTGTCCGGAATCCTATTGATTTTTCTTACTTCCACACTGTCGTTATAGAGGAAACTGAGTCATCACATCTTTGCACGAAATGATGTGGAAGGAAACGCTTGATTTAACCTCCTCAGTTGTTCTAAGACTTGTAGAAAAGTCTAAACCTATCATCTTCACCCGTCATCCCACGTTAAACCCAATTTATTTGAAATCTTGGCTTGTTGGCTGCAGCAGAAAAGGGGGCCTACATCCTAAGTCACTGTTCATATTAATGTGGCGATTTTTTTTCAAATATGTTCTTTTCATGTTTTGATGTTGTTTATCCACACGTGCCAATCGCAAAGTTCCAATTTTCAGCATTTTAAGTTAAGACCAAGAAACACTATTGTTGTATGTTGTTTTTTTTAGTTTAATTCAATAATAATTCATTTTAATTGCTAATATAAAAATATTTAAACGTTCAGTTAATTTTAATGATTTTTTTGTTGTTTATTGTTTTGCATTCATTTTATTTTGTATACAATTTTTTTAATTTAATTATATTTTCCATCCATCCATCTTCTATGCCGCTTTATCCTCATTAGGGTCGTGGGTATGCTGGAGCCTATCCCAGCTGACTTTGGGCGACAGGCGGGGTACACCCTGGACTGGTGGCCAGCCAATGGCAGGGCACATATAGACAAACAAGCATTCACACTCACATTCATACCTATGGACAATTTAGAGTCTCCAATTAACCTAACATGCATGTTTTTGGAATGTGGGAGGAAACCGGAGTACCCGGAGAAAACCCACACAAACACGGGGAGAACATGCAAACTCCACACAGAAATGCTCAATGGAGATTCAAACCTAGATCTTCCCGATCTCCTGACTGTGTGGCAAATTACTGTATATTTTATTTTAATTAATATAAATTAGATGAATTTTAATGAATTTTTCATTATTTTTTTTATTAGTTTTTTTTTGCATTAACCTATTTTAAATATGTTTTTATTAAATATTTTATTGAATTAATAAGCTAAATATATTTAAATGAATTAAAATGAATTGTATGTTGTTTTTGCATGAATTGTATTTTATATAAAAATGTATTATATTTTGTTTTAATTAATAATATAAATCCTGGAGGAGGGGCACGATGGCGAGCGTCTGGTGGCCGGGCCTACGCCCATGGGGCCCGGCCGGGCACAGCCCGAAGAGACAACATGGGTCCCCCTTCCAATGAGCTCACCACTCATGGGAGGGGCCAAAGGGGTCGGGTGCAGAGTGAGCTGGGTGACAGCCGAAGGCGGGGACCTTGGCGGTCCAATCCCCAGCTACAGAAACTAGCTCTAGGGACATGGAATGTCACCTCTCTGGTAGGGAAAGAGCCTGAGCTGGTGCATGAGGTTGAGAAGTTCCGGCTAGATATAGTCGGACTCACCTCAACGCACAGCAAGGGCTCTGGAACCAGTCCTCTTGAGAGGGGTTGGACCTTGTTCCACTCTGGCGTTGCCAGCAGTGAGAGGCGACGGGCAGGGGTGGCAATTCTTGTTGCGCCCCGGCTTGTGGCCGGCATGTTGGAGTTTAACCCGGTGAACGAGAGGGTAGTTTCCCTCCGCCTTCGAGTGGGGGGACGGGTCCTGACTGTTGTTTGTGCTTATGCGCCAAACAGCAGTTCAGAATACCCACCTTTTTTGGAGTCTCTAGAGGAAGTACTGGAGAGTGCTCCCTCGGGCGATTCCCTTGTTCTGCTGGGGGACTTCAATGCTCACGTTGGCAGCGACAGTGAGACCTGGAGAGGCGTGCTTGGGAGGAACGGCCCCCCTGATCTGAACCCGAGTGGTGCTTTGTTATTGGACTTCTGTGCTCGTCACAGATTGTCGATAACAAACACAATGTTCAAGCATAAGGGTGTCCACATGTGCACTTGGCACCAGGACACCCTAGGCCGCACTTCCATGATTGACTTTGTGGTCGTATCATTGGACTTGCGGCCATATGTTTTGGACACTCGGGTGAAGAGAGGGGCGGAGCTGTCAACTGATCACCACCTGGTGGTAAGTTGGCTCCGATGGTGGGGGAGGATGCCGGTCAGACCTGGCAGGCCCAAACGTATTGTGAGGGTCTGCTGGGAACGACTGGCAGAGTCCCCTGTCAGAAGGAGTTTCAACTCCCACCTCCGGGAGAGCTTCGACCATGTTCCGAGGGAGGTGGCGGACATTGAGTCTGAATGGGCCATGTTCCGTGCCTCTATTGTCGAGGCAGCTGATCGGAGCTGTGGCCGTAAGGTGGTTGGTGCCTGTCGTGGCGGTAATCCCAGAACTCGTTGGTGGACACCAGTGGTGAGGGATGCCGTCAAGATGAAGGAGTCCTATCGGGCCTTTTTGGCTCATGGGACTCCAGAAGCAGCTGACAGGTATCGGCAGGCCAAGCGGTCTGCTGCTCTGGCAGTCGCTGAGGCAAAAACTCGGACATGGGAGGAGTTCGGAGAAGCCATGGAGAACGACTTCCGGACGGCTTCGAAGAGATTCTGGACCACCATTCGGCGTCTCAGGAGGGGGAAGCAGTGCACAGTCAACACCGTGTATGGTGGGGATGGTGTGCTGCTGACCTCAACTCGGGATGTTGTGGATTGGTGGAAAGAATACTTCGAAGACCTCCTCAATCCCACCGACACGTCTTCCTATGAGGAAGCAGAGCCTGGGGACTCCACGGTGGGCTCTCCTATCTCTGGGGCTGAGGTTGCTGAGGTTGTCAAAAAGCTCCTCGGTGGCAGGGCCCCGGGGGTGGATGAGATCCGCCCGGAGTTCCTTAAGGCCATGGATGCTGTAGGCATGTCTTGGTTGACACGACTCTGCAGCATCGCGTGGACATCGGGGGCAGTGCCTCTGGATTGGCAGACCGGGGTGGTGGTTCCCCTTTTTAAGAAGGGGGACCGGAGGGTGTGTTCCAACTATCATGGAATCACACTCCTCAGCCTCCCTGGTAAGGTCTATTCAGGGGTTCTGCAGAGGAGGATCCGCCGGATAGTTGAATCTCGGATTCAGGAGGAGCAGTGTGGTTTTCGTCCTGGTCGTGGAACTGTGGACCAGCTCTACACTCTCAGCAGGGTCCTGGAGGATGCATGGGAGTTTGCCCAACCAGTCTACATGTGTTTTGTGGACTTGGAGAAGGCATTCGACCGTGTTCCTCGAGGAATTTTGTGGGGAGTACTCCGGGAGTATGGGGTATCGGACCAGCTAATTCAAGCTGTTCGTTCCCTGTATGACCGGTGTCAGAGTTTGGTTCGCATTGCCGGCAGTAAGTCGGACCCGTTTCCAGTGAAGGTTGGACTCCGCCAGGGCTGCCCTTTGTCACCAATTCTGTTCATTATTTTTATGGACAAAATTTCTAGGCACAGCCAGGGCGTTGAGGGGTTCCGGTTTGGTGGCTGCAGGATTGAGTCTCTGCTTTTTGCAGATGATGTGGTCCTGCTGGCTTCATCAAGCCGTGAACTTCAACTTTCACTGGATCGGTTCGCAGCCGAGTGCGAAGCGGCCGGGATGAGAATCAGCACCTCCAAGTCCGAGTCCATGGTTCTCGCCCGGAAAAGGGTGGAATGCCATCTCCAGGTCGGGGATGAGATCCTGCCCCAAGTGGAGGAGTTTAGGTACCTTGGGGTCTTATTCACGAGTGAGGGAAGGATGGAACGCGAGATCGATAAGCGAATTGGTGCGGCGTCTGCAGTGATGCAGACTCTACATCGGTCTGTTGTGGTGAAGAGAGAGCTAAGCCAAAAGGCGAAGCTCTCAATTTACTGGTCGATCTACGTTCCTACCCTCACCTATGGTCATGAGCTTTGGGTAATGACCGAAAGGACAAGATCGCGGGTACAAGCGGCCGAAATGAGTTTTCTCCGTAGGGTGGCTGGGCTCTCCCTTAGAGATAGGGTGAGAAGCACTGTCATCCGGGAGAGACTCGGAGTAGAACCGCTGCTCCTCCGCATTGAGAGGAGCCAGATGAGGTGGCTTGGGCATCTGGTCAGGATGCCTCCCGGACGCCTCCCTGGGGAGGTGTTCAGGGCAAGTCCGACCGGTAGAAGGCCTTGGGGAAGACCCAGGACACGTTGGAGAGACTATGTTTCCCAACTGGCCTGGGAACGCCTCGGGATCCGCCGGGAGGAGCTGGACGAAGTGGCCGGGGAGAGGAAAATCTGGGCCTCCCTGCTTAGGCTGTTGCTCCCGCGACCCGATCTCGGATAAGCGGTAGAAGATGGATGGATGGATAATAATATAAATGTGTTTACATTGTTCTATGAATTTCTCATTAGTTGTTATGTTTTGTGCATTAGCCTAATTTTATATTTTTTAATTAAATAATGTATTTAAATTAATAAGATAAATGTATTGAAAAGGTTCAATTAACTTGAATAATTTTTTTATTTGTTTTTCTTTTTTTATTTAATGAGCTACATTCATTGAAAAGTCAATCAATGTTACTGACATTTTTGTTATTTCTTCTGTGGGGGGGTTGGATTAACAGAATTTTATATACATGTTTTAAATTAAATAATTTTGTTTAATTAATAGGATACATTTATTTCAAAGTTCAACACATTTTAATGAATTTAATGTTATTTGTTTTTGGGCAAGAATGTTTAAATATACATTTTTTTAAAATTTTATTGTAATTCATTTTAATTAATAAGATACATTTATTACATTTAATGTTCAATGAAGTGTAATGAACTTTTATTTATTTGTGTTTTGTGGTTTTTTTTGCATTAACCTTATTTTAAAGTTTTTTTTCATTAAATAGTATTTAATTTTAATTTATAGGATAAATTCATTGAAAAGCTCAATGAATTTCAGTGATTTTTTTCAATTTTGTTTTGGGGTTTTATGAATGAACCTTATTTTATTGACAGTACTTGTTACATTCTGTGTAGGCAGAACCCGACACCCGGCACAGGGAACGCAAATTCAGGGCGATGGTGCAAGTCTGGACAACTAAAAGCACCATGAAAATGAAGTGTAACGGATACCGGCTGGTGTGGCTGAACGAAAGAACATTGCTAATCCTCACTTCCCGTTACCTTCAGGACCTGCGCCGCACGATGAGTTGACAGCTCGGGCTTCTAGGTCGTCCGTTCGCGCTGCTCAACTCTTATTTATGACCTGGGCTGAACGAGGGAGACGCCTGCAGAGCTAAATACAAGTAATCCCTTGCCACTTTGCGCTTTGAATTTTGCGGCTTCACTCCATCACAGTTTTTCAAAAATATATCAATTAATAAATTATGCTATTTCGTGGTTGAATACGACTTGTTTTTAGTCAAAACATATGACCGTTTAAGAAAATTGTACGTATTTCGAAGCATAAAAATGGCTAAATGAAGTAAAATCCAAATATAAGACATTCAGAAGACGCATTCAAAGACGTTGTGATGATATGTAGTATTCTGCACTGGTCACTAGGTGTCAGTAACGTTACATTGATGAGACAATTTCCACCACAGGAAGTACTGTACAGAACAAGAAGTACAAGTAAATAAAGAATAAGAACAAGGAACTATTCTAATACTAACGTGGGAGTCAATATTGTTGGCTGGAATAATTATTATTAAATAATTATTGCACACTTTCTGTAAATCATTTCACTTCTCATATATCACCGTGTTCGTCTGCTATATGATATATTTAACTGAAATTGCTGATCTGAACAACCAGTGATTTATAAAGGAAAATCTCTCATAAATGCGACTTTTTATCTCATAATTGTGACTTTCTTATCTCGTAATTATAACTTTCTTATCTCATAATTAGGACTTTACCTGATAATTATGACTTTCCTATTTCAGAATTTTGACTTTGTATCTCATAATGATTTTCTTATCTCATAATTATGACTTTTTAATCTCATAATTTCAACATTTTATAATTATGACTTTTTATCTCATGACTGTGACGTTTTATCTCATAATTATGACTTTGTTATCTCGTAATTATGACTTATCAGATAATTATGACTTTTTATCTCATAAATATAAGTTTTTATCTCATAATTGTGACTTTTTAATCTCATAATTAGGACTTTATCTCATAATTTCAACATTTTATCTCATAAATATGAGTTTTTATCTCATAATTGTGACTTTTTAATCTCATAATTATGACTTTGTCTCATAATTTCAACATTTTATCTCATTATGACTTTTTATCTCATAATTGTGACATTTTATCTCATAATTATGATTTTGTTATCTAATAATTATGACTTTCCTATTTCAGAATTTAGACTTTTGATCTCATAATTATGATTTTCTTACCTCAAAGTGTTCATCTTTTTAGCTCAAAATTATGACTTTATTTCATAATTATGACTCTTTATCTCATAATTTCAACTTTTATCTCAAAATAATAACTCTTTATCTCACAATTATGACTTTTTTCTCATAATTTCAACTGTTATCTCATAATAATTACTTTTTATCTCATAATTATGACTTTTTATCTCATAATTTAAAATTTTATCTCATAATGATAACTTTTTTCTCAAAATTATGACTTACCAGTAGGATATTTTTTTTCTTTCACCAGCGGAAACGGCCTTCCATAGGAATCCTTTTAGCGACTCACGGTCGGGTCTGGAACTAACTAAACGTGATAAAAGAGGGATTACTATGAGTCCAAAACATGGATCATACCATGATGGGAAAAAGGCATGAAGGAATAAAACTCGACCGTAGGAAACAGGACGAGAAGTTTGAGGAAGAAAAGCAATCCAGACAATCCTGTAAAACGTCCACCATGGAAATCATTTAATCATCTTTATATGCAGGTGGATGGGCTCTTTTAGGAATGTACCTGTACTGTATATGCGGCTTAGTCCGGATAGGCTTGGGTTTGTCCAAAGGAGTGGATTTTGTCCAAAGAGGTGAGTGTGTCCAAGGGTTATGTGTGTGGTTTAAACAATATGAACATGTACAATTACAAACAATGCCAAGTTAAGCAGCCCAATAACACTCACATGACACAAAGGAACGAACCAGCATCTCCCAGCTGCAGCCCATGAGCCGCAGGTGCGTCCAGTTGTCCGGCCTCTAACCGCAAGTCAGGCATCTGGGGAGGAAGCCCAAAACAGAACGAGGAGGTGACAATGACTACCAGACATGGAATGTGACAGTACCGGTCAGAAGTTTGGACACAGCTTCTCACTAAATATCATGAGAGAACGTCCCCAAACCTTTGACTGTGACTGAAGACTGTGGCTATCCTCCATTCACCACTGGTGTTGGTGTGTCCTTTCCACACGTGATTGTCTTCAGGCTTCTGATTGGCCACCTTAGTGTTAGGTGAGGGTTGGTAATGGTGCCACCTGTTGTTGTGGCATGCATTTGATAGCCTGCAAATGTATTTTCATGGACAAGAGCTATATTTTTTTCCAAGCGCTGAAGTGGACACAGCTATCAAAAAAATAAACACAGCCGGCCTTAATGGTGATCTCCAAGAGTAAAATAGTGTCCTCAGGCCTACCTTTTTATTTCCCTAAAGATAATTAAGACACTCAAATATTCCGCAGTGCCGACGGGGGAGCAGTGTGTTTGATGTTAAACATTAGTTAATGCTATTTTACACTGTAGCGTCTACTAACTGCAGGCTGTAAACCCGACCCATTTAAAGTCTCCGTCTTTCCTTTGCAGAGCGTTTGCTTCCGAGTGCAGAAGATGTTCGAGGTGTACAAACCCGACTGGTGTGAAAGCAGAGAGGACTGGTCGGTCTACCTCTTCTCCCCCCAAAACAAGTGAGTTGCTTTCTTTCACATCACAAACCTGTTTTAGGCGGGAAAATTAGGTGTAATTGACTGTCGGTTTTATCGGAGCAGATCCTTTCACGTGTTCAAAGATACCGTGTTTATCAGCAATCGCGGCCTGGATGGGGCCAGTGGATGTTTCTCTGCTTTCTGAGCATTTCACAATGTCTAATGAGTCTAATGATGTCTCAGCAGTCACCCAGTACCGCTATCAGGACAGCGATCGGGGCTATCTCGAATTTCATATTTTCTGTGACAATTTTCCCATTGAAAATGAATGGGCGCTTTACAGTATTTGATGCCCCCTACCAAGCATACCTTCCACCTCCATGTCACGTCATGGAAAAGCAGCACATCCATCTTCTTCCGCTTAGCAGGGAAGCCCAGACTTCCTTCTTCTTTGTCCAACTCCTGGCGGATCCAGTTGGGAGACATAGTCTCTCCAATGTGTCCTGGGTCTTCCCGAGGTCTACTACCGGTCGGACGTGCCCTGAACACATTCCCCAGGGAGGTGTCCGGGAGGCATCCTGACCAGATGCCCGAGCCACCTCATCTGGTTCCTCTCAATGCGGAGGAGCAGCGGTTCTACTCCGAATTTCTTGCGGATGACAGTGCTTCTACCGTATCTGTAACGCCGAGGTCACGACCCGTCGTACGGTCTCCTACGTCTACGTGCAAAACACGCAAGAAACGCACGGATGGTGATCGTGTGACATGCTGATTTTCCAGCCGTAGACTGTCAAACAAACTCAAACAGACTCTTATAGCGATGTTGTCAGGCACTTCATTACGGATACTGACATCAACCCATATGTTATGGCGATATTGTCCAATATTGATATCATTCGATAGCAATATACCCATATTGTCTGACACTTCATTACCGATACCGATATTGTCTGACGTTTCATTACCGAGGCCGATACCAACCAATACCGTTATACCGATTTCTGAGCCTTCATTGCCGATACCCATACGATACCAATATCGTCCGTACATAGTTACTGATAATAATGTCAAGTGATGCCTACATAACAATCCAGTACTTCATTACCGATACCAATATCAACTGGTACTGTTATTAATATTGTCTGGCACTTCATTACTGTCAGTGACATCAACCGATACATTATCGCAATATTGTCCAATACCAATGTCATTCAATGGCAGTATACCGATATTGTCCAGCACTTCATTACAGATACAGATATCAATTGCTACCGACATAATAGATATCGTCCAGCACTTCATAACCGATACTGAAATTGTCTGATTCTCTATGAGAGAGACCAATATCAACCAATACCATTATATCAATCTTGTGCGGCGCTTCATTATTGATACCAACATCAACCAAAAGTAAAAAAAATTGTTTGGGAAAAATATATAATATTATGGGAATAACGTCAAAGAATAACGAAAGGAAATAATACAAAGATTTTTTCAGAAGAAAGTTGAAATATTTGAAAAAAACACAAAACAACAACAGCAAAAATGGGATTAAAAGAGCAGAGATTGAAGTTGATACTAATAATGGGCTTTTTCACCTATGTGATGAAGCTGAGATTGAGTTTTATTTTGAACTATATATAACTTCTTAGCATATCTACACGTGTTGCTTTACAAAATAACAAAGTGGCAAAGTTGCATCCTTTCATTTTTCACTCTGAAGCCCTCGCTGGGAAAAGTTTGGCCACCCCTGGTCTGATGTCTGTCAGCAGGGATAAGCTGGAGGTACAGAAAATGGATCGATAGATGGATGGATGAAGAAAGTGGTCTTGACAAGCGAGACCATGGCCTTGAAAACAAACATTATCCTGGCAATGAGGAGCGCCATGTCGCCGCATAAAGAGTCTCCTGCAGAGAAAAGTGCCTCCACAAATAGCTTGTTTAAGCCATGTTTGCTTGGTTTTGCTTCCCTCCAAAGAATGTCTTCCCATCCGCAGACTGTTAGTGCTCCAGAGATTGTCTGCGCTATCATGTATGGTTTTTTTTCCCCCCACAAGTCTTCAAATCATGGCCGCCGGGAACACCCCTGAAGGTAACCAACGCACGATCACTCAGTCATCCCTGCGTGCCGATGGCCACTTAAGGGAAGCCGGGCCCCTGGGCTGGGTTTTGGCTGGCTTGGCAGGTGCCATCTGTCAAGCTAGCTGTGTGATGGTGGTGTGTGTGTGTGTGTGTTGTACACATTACTATCTGTGGAGGGATGTGGCTCGTTTACGGCATTTATTTATAAGCACATAAGCTGACATCAGAGGTAGATGTAGGAGACGTATCGGTGCCGGCAGCGCCTCTGGCTGCGGTCGATACCATGGGGACAAATGTGCCAAGTCTGGAGGGAAAGCATTCCGATTAGTTCACTGATTAGCTCCCCCTGCGAGCAGATGCAGCTATCGCTAAGGTCTCTTCTGCCTGTGACTTCCTGCGTTTTTTTTATTTTTAGCTTTAGCTGTGGCGCTCACCAGAGCACCTTGAAGTAATTATATCCTGGAAACAGGTGCACGGGAAGGGTTTTATTGGTGGCGCACTGGCAACCAGACTCCAGGTGTGCTCACAGATAGCGCCTACGCCTGTCAGGCCGTGACTCGTTGACTTCCAAGCGCTGTGAACAAAGCATAGCCTGCATTGTGCTGCCCCTGGTGACAATTTGCATGTGTCTATGCATTTTAAGCAGCCCCACCTACACCCCCCACAACTGCCACCCCCAACCCGGACTCCTGCATAGTGTCCATGCCACAAGGTGTTAAATGCCAGAAACATGAGGCAAGGACAACCTAGCCCAAAACACAGAGAAAAAGTACAACTTGTGGAACGAAGTATTGGGAAGCAGCTTTTCATCAATAAATGAATCAATGAAATGTTGGACTAAATCACTTCATTCTTAATTTTTCACCTTAGAAAGGTGAATCAGGCCTTTTGTCCAAAATGTCTTTTGTTTGGTGTAGGAGAAAAATTAAACACCAATTTTCACCTATTTAGTCCTCTATTTTATTTGTTTTTATTTTTTGTCTGCTAACTGTTGCATTAGTAATTAATTAATGGGGGGGCTAACAAGATTTTTTTTTCCATGGGACCCAGAATTCCTGGCTGCACCCCTGCAACTGGCCAGTACCTGGCCATCTTGTCCGATGAATTCAATTATTTTTCGGTCTATGAGCTTAGCCACTCACCCATACGGGTGAGGGAAAGTGGCAGGACGACAATGCCCAAGATGTTAGCCTGGGCAAGACACTACACTGCTCGAAAAGGATCGCTGTGGGCTGCAAAGTGCTAGCCACAGCTGATCGGCTTTTGAAAGGCAAGTATCGGCATATGCCAATCTCGTGATTTTTCACGGAAATCGGACGATACTGATCGGCGGCCGATCTATCGGAGCATCCCTAATGGCTATCTATTGGGACTTTTCTAAACCCTCCCACATTTACTGTAATTTCCACATTTCCGTGACAATTTTCCCATTGAAAGTGAATGGACAATGTATTTGGTGCCCCCTATTGGTGGAAAATCATTTTTCATTTTTCATCACAGTACTGCTTATTCCAGGCAGAGGTACAGTGGTTGTTTCCCAACCCGCCAGTTGCTGGTTCGATCCTCACTCCCCGTGTAATCATTCCAAATATTTATAGATTTCAACAATCATTCTCCCTTTTTACATCCCAACATTTCAAATCCCGCCGTTTATTTGTCTGCTAACTACTCCCACATTTGTCAACCACTTCACACCGGGCTTTTCTAAAAAAAATGACCATCTTTTCCATCATTCGATATTGTCTGTGACATTTTTCCCATTGGCAATGAAGGGACAATTTCAATGTTGCCCCCTACTGGTGGAAATAAATTTTACATTTAACATGACATGTAACATTCTGCGTGTTCTGTGCGCAGGGGCATGGCTCAGGTTGTGTAGTGGTCATCTCCCGATCTGATGGTTGCTGGTTCGATACTCGGTCAGTGGATAGATATTTTTCCCAAGATTATTACTATTATTGTTTGTCTGTATGTGCCCTGCAACTGGCTGGCGACCAGTCCAGGGTGTACCCTGCCTCTCACCCACTGTCAGCTGGGATAGGCTCCAGCATACGCCCACGACCCTAGTGAGGATAAGGAAAATAGATGGATGGATATTAGTGTTATTGTTATTATATTTTAGTAGTTTTATTTTTTGTATTTTATGTTATGTGCATTTTATTTTTAATTTCTAGGGTATTTCAGCTTCAGCATTTCAGCATTCACACGCAATTTTTACAGAAATTGCTTCATTTAGTTATTATGATTTAATTATAGTATTAGTATAGACTTGTCAAGTCTCGAATAGTTGCCGTGAAGCAACTACAGACTGCTGGGATCTCTCATTAGCGTTGGGTCAAAACACATTGGCATTGACGGCTGTGGCTGTAGGCAACCTTGAGATGAAGTGTTTTTGTCTTTAACCCCACAAGCTGTCAGTAGCTTCATTTGAGTATCATTATTATCATTATCTTTATCTCACGCCGCATGCGCTTTAAACGTGTTTTGTTGCACTGGTGTTCACAATCGGCTCTTCTGTTGCTGCTGTGTTGTGCAATATGCTTGTAAGTAAATGAGCGTGTGGCCAAAGAGAGCTACATCTTCTTCTTCTTCATCTTCTTCCTCGTGCAGTGCAAGTCGTTCTTAAAGTTAAACAATGAACTTGTGACAGTATATTTAATGAGTTTTTACGTTTAGGAAATAAGTATTGCCTGCTTCCAATTAACGCTCCGTCCTCTTCGCACTTGAGCTAACTAAACGCCCCGGCTCGAATTACAGTCATTTTGCACAAAAGTTTCTAAGTTGCTATAAATTTGATTGACTGCTTATATTTATGTATTTTTTTTCATCAGTCATCAATCAACATTTGGACATATAAGTTTTTACTTGAAGTAGAACAATCTTTTGGATAACAGAAAGCCACGGAAGGTGCATTGTCGTGGATTTGGACATAAAGGTTGAAGCAAAAAAAAAGTTTACCCATGAGTGACATCACTCATACTGAGGGTGGTGCTGAAATGCTGTGTCTGCAGTTCCCCAAAATGCTATGCTTGGATGGAGGCTGGCTGCTGTGTAAAACAATGGGTATTGTATGGTTTGGAGATTTTAAATACGTTTTAATTTTAGTGACATTACTTGGCTGTCATACTACTGTATTACCAGATGGAAGTGGACCCTAACTGTGATTACTCCAGAATCAGAGGGCTACACTGCTGAGGCATTAGTGCAAACAGCAAGCAACAGTGGAAAATCTCTCCTTTACGTCGTAAAGTGATGCACATCCTGTACAACATTCAAATACACATCTTTGAAATAGCACTGTGATTGTCCTCTTGGCTGGATGGTCCATTTCTTCAGGACTGAATGGAGAGGAAATCTCTGGGACTTCAATTCCAAAGTGTGACTCCTGTGGAATCTCCACATCTTCCCAGTTATTGTCCTCAACAAGCTGTAAAAACATTCAACAACACAATTCATACTGTAAGCACAAGCTTTTAGAAAATTGGGTTTAATGCTCAATTTTAAAAAAAGTATTGCATTTGTACCTGTTCAAGATTGTCTGGCTCATTGGTGGGGGGTTTCATATGACCATGACCCACAGCGGGTTTGGTGATAAATCTTCCTCGGTGTGTATTTGGCGGTTCTCCCAATCGTCAGAGAATTTTGCCATATCGTGCTTGAGGCGGAAGGGAGGAAGACACAGTGGAGCAAAACATGTGGAGCGTATTGGAGATGTCAAGTAGTCCATCTTCTTCCAGCTCATATAGAAAGAACTTTGTAGTATACTTGACTCACAGTCCTTCCACACATCTCTCCACAAATGCTCGATTCAGGTTTTTGTTTACAATGACAACACTGCACAGACAGGAAAACACACCTCTGCTTATGAATACCCTTTCCTGGCACCAAGCTGCCTCGTCCTGTATCTCGCACGCTGAACATGCAGCAGGCTATTCCCCCCTTTTCCACTCCTTCGTCTGCTTTTGCTCTGTATTAAGAGAAAAGCAAGGTGTCCAATGAGATGAAGACAACAGCTTTGAAGTAATAGTATGACAGTACTCATCTGTGATTCATACACTGTCAACGTATTTTTCTGGTACACCAGACTTCGGAAAAAAGACAGTTTAAATGCTCAAGTTCCTTTTCCCAGGGAAAGCATCTTTCAAGACAGTTATGTATGCTTTCATTTTAGAGCAAATAACTCACCTCAAAATATATTCATAAAGGGAGCACCACTTTGGATGACTCCAAATAGTTTATGAAATATAGCTTACTTTTGAGAAATAGAGATCTATCCATGGTTAACTTTCCAGTGCCATGTGTTTTGACACTAAATAGTTGATCTAATTTTAAAGAATATATACAACAAAAGATGGCGAGAAATACTTCAGTATTGAACAAAGAAAAACATGTTCTTGATCAAAAATCCCTCCACACTCTTTACTGTTCCTTGGTATTAGCATATCTAACGTATTGTGTGGAGATATGCCGCGTATGGAGAACATACAAACCCTTTATTTTTTAAATCACAGATATTAAAATTTGCAGATTTAGTAGACTTTCAAACCGCTAGAATAATGCATAAAGTTAATAATAACTTGTTACCCAAAAACCTCATACAGTATTTTTCTATCAGAGAGGAGAAATATGATCTTAGAGGAAAATTAAACCTAAAACATTTATACGCGAGAACTACGCTGAAAAGCCACAGCATTTCTGTATGTGGAATTAAATTATGGAACGGATTTTTTTATTGTTATTATTTATTATTACACTGATTATTATAAAAAAAATATATTATGCAAAGCAGGAAGTGAATAATATGTACTGTACTAGATGTGGAATAGATGTGGAATAGATGGGGGGTAGGATTAAATAAGCTTTGCTTCTTCCTACTCCTTTTGAACATGTGGAACTGTGAAAGGATGATTCATGAGATGTATTCCATTGGAACCTTCATGTTCAAATAAACTAAACCAAACCAAACCAAACCAAAGAAAGTTCAAATTTAATACAAACCGACCCCGGCAGCGATCGTTGATCGTCTCGTCGAGTCTTCATCCGTGACGTCATTCTCAGTAAAGTCGGAAGCAAGTGTAGCTCAGCAATGAATCGAGAGTGAGGAGAACGTAAAACTGAGAGCGAGCAGAAAATAGAACTCACAGAACAGAAGCGAGCGTGGAAATGAGAAAATGAGAGGTGATTTAGCAAAAGTGAGCGAGCATTTTTATTGTGTGCGACCTCTCACTTTTTTATGTGTCCACAATAGTAATTTTACTCCCCACAATATTATTTTTACCTCTTCAGTTTAAATGTATATGCTCGTTTTTATGTAATTTACTCCCTCTTACTTTTGATAGTAAAGTGACGCCATACTTCCAAAAATATTCCCCCAAGCAGAGTCGGAGAAGCGTTGGCCGGATGTTATTAAAGGAAGAAATCTTGGGTGTTTTTCCTCCACCAGGTTCAGGCTGCTGTGCCAGTCTATCATCGCTCACAAGCTCTTTGACTACGTGGTCTTGGTCTTCATCTTCCTCAACTGCATCACGGTGGCTCTGGAGAGGCCCAGGATCCTTCAGGGCAGCCTGGTACCAACGTTTACTCTCTACTACTACAGTACACCCATTCCCTGAATGTATCATGTGCTTTCCACCTGGATGTCTTTGTCACGTCTCCGAACTCAAACAACAGGCTGTTTGACATTTCATTATGAATACATTTTCCTCATAAGACATCATGGAAATAGAATGAATCTGTTCCAGGTTCAACTTTAGCCCTCACAGATCAATAAAATAAAGATAGCAACAAAAAGTAACAACAATCTCAGCTAGTACTTACTTGGTTTAAGAGGGGACAGAAAACAATAAATAATGACAACAAAAAGCAACATCACCTAGTACTTAGCTAAAGAGGGGATGGACAGAGAGCAGAGCAATAAAGATGAGAACAAAAAGCAACATCAGCAGCTAGTACTTATTTGGCATCAGAGGGGACGGACAGAGAACAGAGCAATAAGGTAAAGATGAGAACAAAAGTATGCATTTGGCTTAAGAGGGGACAGACAGCAATAAATATGAGAGCAAAAAGCAACATCAACAGCTAGTACTTATTTGGCATCAGAGGGGACGGACAGAGAACAGAGCAATAAGGTAAAGATGAGAACAAAAGTATGCATTTGGCTTAAGAGGGGACAGACAGCAATAAATATGACAGCAAAAAGCAACATCACCAGTTAGTACATATTTGGCTTAAGAGGGGACTGACAGAGAGCAGAGTAATAAAGATCAGAAAAAAATCAGCAACAATATCGACTAGTTCTTACTTGGCTTAAGAGGGGACAGAGAGCGATAAATATGAGAACAAAAAGCAACATCGCCGGCTAGTACGTATTTGGCTTAAGAGGGGATGGACAGAGAGCAGAGCAATAAAGTAAAGATCAGAAAAAAATCAGCAACAATAATATCGGCTTGTACTTACTTGACTTAAGAGGGGACGGACAGCGATAAATATGACAACAAAAAGCAACATCACCAGTTAGTACATATTTGGTTTAAGAGGGGACGGACAGAGAGCAGAGTAATAAAAATAAGAAAAAAATCAGCAACAATAATATCGGCTAGTTCTTACTTGACTTAAGAGGGGACGGACAGCGATAAATATGACAACAAAAAGCAACATCGCCAGTTAGTACTTACTTGGCTCAATAGGGCATATAAGATGTGACATAACTAATGTTAAAGAGTCTTCATATCATAAGAAGCATGTAATAAACACATCCCAGATTTCAGCTTCCTGCAGTGCTTCATTGACTTCCTGTTCCATTTCCTCCCGTTTCTTGCAGGAAAGGCTGCTGCTCACCCTTTCCAACTACATCTTCACCGCCATCTTTGTCACCGAGATGACTGTCAAGGTAAAAACATTCTCATCTCCCCGATGGTAACTCCTGCTCGTGTCTTTTCAAGAGTCGGGGGAGGGGTGGGCTCTTCCAGGATGTCGGATCTCTGCTCCCTGGCTGTCATCTTCATCACCCCACTGATATCTATTATCTCCTCACCATTTTTTAAAGTCACTTCCTCCATGCACCACATTATTATGTCTCCTTTTCCTCCTCGTCCATCACCTCTTTTAACTCCTTCTTTCGCTATTCCTTCTACTTTTCCTCATGTCCATCCCAGTCTCCATCACTGTGCTGATTAGTAGATAATGAAGCTAATTAGCGGGCTCTTGCTCCTCGTGAGAGGGTCTTTAGCTGCTGGTGGACTTCCCATCGATAAACACACAAACACGTTCACACACACACAGTCGCTTTAATCCACGGTGCAGGAAGTGTGGTATTATCCATTATTCATTCATTATCAAGGGCCCCTTTCCGTATCGGTGCTAATTCTGACTGGAGTTAATGAAGGCCTATACGGTATAGGCATCATCATATAAGGGTGATGCAGAGTTCATATGTTGCAGTATTCAAGTTCTTAGCGTGTTGCCTCCTTTTGATTGCTGTATGTGTTTGCATGTCCTCATTTGAGGCTTGCCTATCCTCCTCTAATCGTTGCCGTTTGAGATCATTTTTTGACACCTTCTTTATTTGTAATGTAACTACGGCATCGCTAACCTGTCCTATCCTGTAAAACTTTGTGACTTGTTGTGCTAAAATAGTTTTGCTGTGCAACTGGTTTCTGCTTTTTCCAGTGTTTCCCCCTGTTAAACATAACTTGAATGAGATGAACTGAGATCTACACGCAACACTTTATGCACTTTTTATATGAACGTTTTTATATTATTAAATCCAAAGCTACATGGCCGTGTGTGAAAAAGTGATTGCCCCCTAAACCTAATAAGTGGTTGGGCCCCCCTTAGCAGCAACAACTGCAATCAAGCGTTTGTGATAACTTGCAATGAGTCTCTTACAGCGCTGTGGAGGAATTTTGGCCCACTCATCTTTGCAGAATTGTTGTCATTCAGTCACATTGGAGGGTTTTCCAGCATGAAGCGCCTTTTTAAGGTCATGCCACAGCATCTCAATAGGATTCAGGTCAGGACTTTGACTAGGCCACTCCAAAGTCTTAATTTTGTTTTTCTTCAGCCATTCAGAGGTGGACTTGCTGGTGTGTTTTGGATCATTGCCCTGCTGCAGAACCCAGGTTGGTTTCAGCTTGAGGTCACCAACAGATGGTTGGACATTCTCCTTCAGGATTTTTTGGTAGACATCAGAATTCATGGTTCCATTTATCACAGCAAGTCTTCCAGGTCCTGAAGCATAAAAACAACCACAGACCATCACACTACCACCACCATATTTTACTGTTGGTATGATGTTGTTTTTCTGAAATGCGGTGTTACTTTTACGCCAGATGTAATGGGACACACACCTTCCAAAAAGTTCAACTTTTGTCTCATCAGACCACAGAGTGTTTTCCCAAAGGTCTTGGGGATCATCAAGATGTTTTCTGGCAAAATTGAGACAAGTCTTGATGTTGTTTTTGTTCAGCAGTGGTTTTGGTCTTAGAACTCTGCCATGCAGGCCATTATTGCCCAGTGTCTTTCTTATGGTAGAGTCATGAACACTGACCTTAACTGAGGCAAGTGAGGCCTGCAGTTCTTTGGATGTTGTTGTGGGGTCTTTTGTGACCTCTTGGATGAGTCGTCACTACACTCTTGGGGTCATTTTGGTTGGCCGGCCACTCCTGGGAAGGTTCATCACTGTTCCATGTTTTCGGCATTTATGGATAATGGCTCTCACTGTGGTTCGCTGGAGTCCCAAAGCTTTAGAAATGGCTTTATTACCTTTTCCACACTGATACATCTTAATTAATCTCAGTTAAGTTATGTTTTGACAGGCGGGGGCAATCACTTTTTCACACAGGGATTTTTTCTCCCTTAATAATAAAAAGTTCCATTTAAAAACTGCATTTTGTGTTCAGTTGTGTTGTCATTGACTAATATTTAAGTTTGTTTGATGATATGAGTGTGACAAACATGCCAAAAAAAAGAAATCAGGAAGGGGAAGGGGGAACACTTTTTCACACCACTGTATAGTTCAAGAAAAAAACTGCAACTCAGTTTTGTCATGTAGGTAAAAAAAGCATGTTATTAGTCTCAACTTCACTCTTTGCTCTGTTTTGCCCATTATTATTATTGTTGTTGTGTGTGTGTGTGTGTGTGTGTGTGTGCGTGTGTGTGTGTGTGTGGTTGGGGGCCGGGGGAGTCCAAATATTTCAACTTTTATCTGAAAGTTTCTTCCTTTTGTAATATTATGACTTTATTCCCACATTATTCCCCCCCAAAATTTTTTTCTTTGTTTGTTTCCCATAATATTACAACTTATTTACATATTTTTCTTGTAATATTTCAACTCAGTGCTACTAAAATGACATTATTTTTTTGTTTATTCTCATAAAAGCATTAGAATAACACTTTTTTCTCTTAATATTTTCTCATAAAATTACAGCTGCTTTTTCCATTTCTGCTGTTGTTTTTTTAATTTTTCAACCACAGTATTTCAACTTTCTTCTTGCATGTTTTCCTCTCGACTCGATTCCCATAATGTTTTGACTTTATTCTCGTAACATTACGACTTTTTCTGCAACCTAATTTTCCAAAACCTACAACTTTATTTGTTGTTTTTAGTTTCTCGTAATATTACGACTTTTTTTTCTTTAATATTTCAACTTTATGCTACTAAAATGACGTTATTTTTCCTCACATTACGACTTCTTCTTGTTAGATTACAACTATTTTCTCGTCATAGTTTGACTTTTTTTCTGTTTTTTTAATAGTTTTCTTGTTAAATTGTATTTTTAGAATTTGCCACGGGCCAATAAAAAAACAGCCGCAGGCTGCAAATGGCCCCCGGGCCGCACGGTGTGCACCCCTGAGCTAGAGCATACTTGGTTAACGAAGGGACAGACACAAGAAATAGCAGCAATACCAGCGAGTACGTAATTGGTTTCAGAGTGGAGCGACAGAGAGAAAAGACAGCAAAAAAGACAACAGCAACACCGACATGGACGTACTTGGCTTGAGAGGAAACAGAGAAAAGAACAGAGCAACAGAGAAGGGAACTAAAATATTAACAATCCGAGAAACGTGTATATCCACTGTATTATCTGAGGGCAGCATCTGGATCTCATTGGACAGTGTCCCTAATAATTGGCTGGTGAGTTTGTTTATTTTAATTCCCCTCCCTCCTCCATCCCTCTGGTGAGCCCCTCCCCTCTTACATTTCTTTAATCTGGCTGCAGGCTAGAAGAGATGAGATTCTCTCTGAGGAGCAATAATTAAAAGGTCCTCTTAATTCAGCTTTGGACTTTCCTCCTCTGAAGATGCACTTCATCTCCGATTTCATCCCATGGCCCCGCTCACTGCCCAAACACACAGAGTTCGAGCAGTGATGGATCTAAGCAGTGTCACCTGATCTCTGTGAAGCTGACCTTGAACGTGGGCTTCTAATTAGAAACAATGAGAACGTATTTCACTTTTTTTCCTCATTTGAAGCCAAATATTAGAAGTATTAGAAAAAGCGGCAAGAATTTACGAGCGTCTGTCTTTTAATAAGACTCCCTAATGTGTGTGTCAGCACAACAAACACAATTAACTCCATTTAGTCCTTTTGTATACCGGCGATTGTCTGCCTCATAGGGGACAAGCAACCTGACTGTTGCCATACCGACCCAACATGCCTTATCTAATATGAATTGAGGGATGTTTTTCCCAACGTTTCCAAACACAACCTCAGAGGTTCTGTGTTTGTAAGCACTCGGTGGTTCTTGGTAGACTTCCAACAGCCGCTGTTCCCCAGACATCCTGACACCATCTGCCATCCTTCCTTTTTTCCCCAAATTCTTTTGTTTGCCTGAAGAGCGAAAGCAGCGCCGTGTTCCCACATGACACTTTTTTACCAAGCGAGCGCTGGCGGGTGTCAAAGACGCTTCACCTCTCCAAACATCTCGCGCTTTTGTCGTCCAACTTCGTCTTTATGGGGCATTTCCTTCCACCCTTGTCTCTCCATCCCACCCATTGGGATAACCACGTTCAACCTTATTCTTAGTCCTTTGCTTTTCTTGGTGCGGGCTAAGACTAGGGATGGAAATGTCTTTGTGGTAGACGATTTGATGATACGCATGTACATACATACTGTAGGTTCAGATACAATTCAAAAACGATGTATTATAATGACAGAACGATTCGATGCAGTGTACAAATGATATGATTCGATATGATTCGATGCAATATGATTCAATGGTTCCAATAGTTGATGTAGACATTAATCTGACATTCTAAAATAAAGAAGCCAATTGTACAAAAGTGGCATTCTTACAGTATTTTCAAATGTGTAACAAAGCACATCATATCCCCAAGCATGCTGTGAGGCTGGGGTCCCCAACCACCGGGCCACGGGAAACAGGCACAATGATTAAAAAAAAAAAAAAATACTTAAGAAAATAAAATAAACAACAACAAACAAAAACAACAGCAGAAATTTTTAAAAAGTTGCATTTTACAAGAATAAACTTGTAACATTATGACGAAAAGTACTGTCATTTTACTGTAGTATCACAGAGATGAAATATTAAAGAACAAAGATGTTTGTTTTTTTAAAGTCGTAATATTATGAAATATTTTTTTTTTTAAAACATAAAGCTGTAATTTGGGGAAAATTAGGTTGGGGCAAACGTTGCATTACGGGAATTAAGTCTAAATGTTATGGCAATAAAGTCTGAATATTATGAGAAGAAACTGTACAAAGATTATTTGAAAAGAAAGTTGAAATATTTCGAAAATTTTAAAAAACAACATCAAAAATGGGGAAAAAAAGAGCAAAGAGTGAAGCTGATATTAATAATTCACCTACATCACAAAGCTGAGATGCATTTTTTTCTTGAAATATACACTATATAACTTCTTCCATCATATCAAAATGGCCCTTGCGTCCTTTCATTAGTCAGTATGTTGCCCTCGGTGGAAAAGGTTTGGCCCCCCCTGATTTAAACCCTTACTTTGCTCATATGAGATGTTTTTCTTGTCTTCCAGGAATCATACAACTGTGTGAAAAGCCAAATAAGACCAGAAAATGTTTCTTATAACAAAGATGATGTGAGCATGAGACTTCTCCTTCATCGTCATCCCCTCTTCATCTCCACAGGTGGTGTCCATGGGCCTTTACCTGGGAGAGACGGCCTACTTGAGGAGCAGTTGGAACATTCTGGACGGCTTCCTGGTCTTCGTGTCGCTCATTGACATCGTGGTGTCCATGGCGGGCGGCGCCAAGATCCTGGGTGTGCTCCGTGTTCTCCGGCTGCTGCGGACGCTCCGCCCCCTCAGGGTGATCAGCAGAGCTCCCGGCCTGAAGCTGGTGGTGGAGACCCTCATTACCTCCCTCAAGCCTATCGGCAACATCGTCCTCATCTGCTGTGCCTTCTTCATCATCTTTGGAATCCTGGGAGTTCAGGTAAACGTCCAACTGTGTGCCCGTTCTCTTAACCTTATTCTTCTCAGCGTTCAAATCGTGCAGCAGTTCTTCAATGAGGCATCTTCTTTCTTGTGAAGCTGCCAACATCTCATGTTGGCAGAGTCTTTCATGTGTGAGCGGGAGCTGCGTTCGGCGCTAATTATGGAACTGTTTCTAAAAAAACACACACAAAGGATGCTGATTTCATGGAGATGTTTCTGTGTGTGTGTGTGTGTGTGTGTGTGTGTGTGTGTGTGTGTGTGTGTGTGTGTGTGTGTGTGTGTGTGTGTGTGTGTGTGTGTGCAAATGTCAGCTGTTCAAAGGCAAGTTCTACTACTGTGTGGGCCTGGATGTGAAGAACATCACCAACAGGTCCGACTGCCTGGCTGCCAACCACAGATGGGTTCATCACAAATACAACTTTGACAATCTTGGACAGGTGACTAAGTGGCAACAACACACCATCTTCATTCCACACATGAACCAGGATGCAACTTTGCCACCTTGATATTTTGTAGATATGCTAAGACGTTTTATTTGTTTCATGAAGTATTCTGATATAGGTGAAAAAGCCTATTATTACTATCTTCTTCACTCCTCCGAATTGAATCGTATCAAATTGTTAAAATAATATAAAATAATAAAAAATAATAATAAATTGTTTTTGAATCGTATCGTAACCTGTGTATCTAGATTCAAATCGAATCGTCGATCACAAAGAGATTCACATCCCTAATTATTAGTATTAACTTCACTTTTGCTCTTTTTTCCACGATTTTTGTTGGCATTTTTTTCTTAAATAATCTTGGCAAATTTTATTCTCATAATATTATTCAAGATTCAAGAGTTTTATTGTCATATGCATAGTAAAACAGCAGTTATACTATGCAATGAAAATCTTATTCTGTTCATTCTCCCAAGAAAAGAAAGAAAACACAAGAAAGAATAAGAACATAAGAAACATAAACATATATACCAATAAATTAAGCAACAACAACAGAAGAGACATTAATACAGATAAATAATACAAATAAATGAATAAATAAATAAGTAAATAAATAAAAGTGCTATGAGTGTGTGCGTGTGTTGCGTGTGGCGTGTGTGAGTGCTTCGTTGAGAAGCCTGATGGCCTTATTCCTGTAGTATTTTTACATTATTCCCAAAATATTTTTAAGTTTTCTCCAAAAAATTACAACTTTACTTTGTTTTGTTTGTTTCGCATAATATCCATCCATCTATCCATCTACTACCGCTTATCCCAGGTCGGGTTGCGGGGACAACCTAAGCAGGGAAACCGAGACTTCCTTCTCCCCAGCTACTTCGTCCAACTGCTCCCGCTAGAGTCGGAGGTGTTCCCTGAGGCCTCCTACTGGTCAGGTGTGCCCTGAACACCTCCCCAGCGGGGCATCCGGGAAGCATCCTGACCAGATGCACAATCCACCACATGTGGCTCCTCTCGATGCGGAGGAGCAGCGGTTCTACTCTGAGTTTCTCCCGAATGACAGTGCTTCTCACCTTATCTCTAAGGGAGAGCCCAGCCACCCTGCGGAGAAAACTCATTTCGGCCGCTTGTACCCGTGATCTTGTCCTTTTGGGCACTACCCAAAGCTCATGACCATAGGTGAGTGTAGGAACGTAGATTGACCGGTAAATTGAGAGCTTTGCCTTTCGGCTCAGCTCCCTCTTCACCACAACGGGCCGATGCAGAGTCCTGGAGGTGGGGCGCAATGGTGAGCATCTAGTGCCTGGGCCTACACCCATGGGGCACCGATTGGGCAAGAGACAACATGAGTCCCCCCCTCCAATGATCTCACCATTCATGGGAGGAGCCAAAGGGGTCGGATGCAGATTGAGCTGGGTGGAAGCCGAAAGCAGGGCCCTTGGTCGTCCGCTCCTCGGCTGCAGAAGCTAGCTCCTTAAGATCCAACAGTACAAAATGTAAATTCTTGCAGTTTTTCACCTGGTGTTAACATTTTGATCAGGAGTGTATATAACTCTTAGAATATCATTAAAAAAGTCTTGCTTGGGTAAGAGGGTACTTTTCAATTTGGCAACCACTCAGAGTTTAGTTCAAGCTGTCACCGACTCATTGATTGGGCTGTGTCCTAATACTTTTGTCTACACAGTGTAATTGTGTTGCTATTTAAAACTAGTGTATTTTTCCCTTTCCAAGGCTCTGATGTCCTTGTTTGTGCTGGCCTCCAAAGACGGCTGGGTCAACATTATGTATCATGGACTGGATGCAGTGGGGATAGACCAGCAGGTAACACACACAAACACACACACACACACACACACACATACAAAATTGAGGACCGTTAATACTACAGTATGACCTTTCACCTCATCTGTCACAAGTTCCTTGGACTGGTCAGTTTGTACGCACGGGCTCCTTAATGAACCAAGATGCTAAATGTGTTTATGTGCAAATCAGACAAGTTTGCGAGTGTGCATCATATACGATGCCCTCAGGCGCACACTCTCAAAGTCAACTGAACACGTCCCGCTCTCAAAATTGCTTTTGAAGTCCATTAAGTAATCCATTACAGGGAGCTTTTCTTCCTCTGGCTTGGAGGTAGAAAAGTGTCAGCACGCGCCATCGCGGCCGCCATGAATGACTAATCCAATTTTAGCTTTCATCTATGCGTTCAATTGAGAGTGTGACTCTCATCTGTGCTTTGTGTGACACTTGATCCTGGCGGTTGTTTGGTAATGACTCCATGTGATAACTACCTGCATGGACACTCCTCACAATCTTCCGGGCGTATTGTGTCTGCTGCTGGAATAATGTGGAAGCACTCGCTACCTGGCTTTAGGATAATTGGCTCACACTTCTTTAGAAATCAGACAGTGACTTCACTTTTAAGAAGATATTGTGAAACCTATTACTTTTCCGAATGCAATCCTCAAATCAGGGACATTTTCTATTAATAAAATTGGAATCACGCTGTATATCCCGTAGAAACCCCCCACCACTATATTACTGGATTTTCCTTGGTACACTCACGAGACACTAGGGATGTAAATCGATTTGATACGATTCGATATAGTGTACAAACAATGTGATTTGATTCGGTACGATTCCATTCCATATGAATCAGCGGCTGCATTTGTTGATTCAGACATTCGTCTTCCATTATAAAATAAAGAAGCCAAATCTATAAAAGTGGCTTTCTTACAGTATTTTCAAATGTGTAAAAGAACACATCATATCCCCGAGCACTACGGCACGGATCCCCAACTTTCAGGCACAACGGAAAAATAAATAAATAAATAAAAATACAATAATTTGTAAATAACTACATCAAATTTTATGTTAAGGGATATACATTTTGGAAATATGGGACATTATTTTATTGAAAAAATACAAATCCTACAGTTTTTGCAAGTTTAATGCGAGCGTAGACCGTCTCACCTTGTTCGAAGGTCCTTGAGCACACCTTCTAACGTTCTCCTACACTGCACAGATAGACTACTACCCTTTTTCTTTGGCCTCATATTCGGTCCCAAATGCTGATACTATATGGGAATGCATAAAGGTAAGATTCGTTTACCTTATTGATTGCTACTAATGCTATTTTCTCATCTTTAGTCAAGCTCACAGTTGCCAACTCCTCAGTAAGAAAAGCAGCTATTGGCTATCCTAGAAGTCGCTAGATGATGCATCAGCTAATTTGCATATTATTTACATATGATGTCATGAGAGATGCTGTAGAAAAAAAGCACAACCTCGTAGAAGAGACAAAAAAGTGAGTAAAAACACCTTCATTACATTTAAAACTACAAATAAACTTGATTCTTGGTTTGTTAATTTAAAATTAACCACTTCATCAAAATAAAATAATTTTAATATTTTATTTTGTCCAGCGCCTCTCAAAGTCTAGACTGTGTAACAATTACATCCGGACTCGCCTGCAGCCTCCACCTTTTATCTTGTAATTAGGACCACTCGTTTCATTCATCACACAACTTTCTTCCATCACACGTTCTGACACACTGTCAGTTAAGTTACCGAGTCCGAGTGAGGCTTGAGTATAATGAGTAGTCATTTCATGAAGATTAAGAAACATTTACGTTTAAGATCCTGCTCTGTAAATCAGAGCGTGCTCCATCGCGCCTCGAGCATGCGTGATTCATGGATGCGTCGAGCTCCACTATGCTGTCAGTGCGCTTGCGGGAGCTGACTGCACACTGACCGCGTGTGACTGCTTTGGGGCGGGGCGGACCTCTCAGCAGCACCCACTGCCTCTCAGTGAGAACAGAAACCGCAGATCAGTACGTGCTTTCACTTTTAAGTCCCCAAATACCAGAAAACTCTCCACGACAGCAGAAAAAGTTGCGAAATTTGTTGCTTTTGAGAAAATACATCCAATGTCACCAGATTTAGCAACAAATTTGCAAAGTTGGCAACACTGGTCATGCTAACCTATGGAGCAAGCACGACAGTCATCACCAGCAGACCAGGCTCTTGCGTTTAAGAGACGAACTGTCACCCAGTTGCTAGTCTTGCGATACGCGGTGCATGTCTCTACAGTCCATTCATCTAAGGATTTATGGCTGATTCTTATCAATCTCATTGTCAAAGCAGACATCCAGTCGCATCAGTTTATCATAAACAACCCTACTAGACACGTTTATTGCAGAGCCGTGTACTGAAAAATCAAACGATATTTTTAATTTAGGGGGAGGAAAAAAACCTAAAAGTAGATACAATATATTTCAGTCGTCCCTCGTTTATTGTGGTTTATTGGTTCCAATAAAAGCAAATTTCCGCGAAGTAGGATTCAATATTAATAAATGAAATATTTTCGGAGTTATGACATAGAAAACCTGTTTATGATCTTCTAAATATGTTTTTTACCATTATTAAAGCCCTCTAGACATGAAATAACACCCACATAATCACTTTTACACTCCTATTACCCAATATAGTAGATATAAAGAGAGGAAATAAGGCATTTTAAACATAAATAACACGTTAGCAGTTCCTTTCTGCACAGCCTATTTCCTGCGGTGGCTATTGTCTCATCAATGTATTGTAATGACGCCTTTAAATGGCTTTACACTTGTATTACCCAATATAGGAGACATAATAAGAGGAAATAAAACATTAAAGACCTCAATAAAACTCCCGCTCGTGTTCCCTGGGGGACCTTAGTGCCAGCGGACAGGAAGTGAGTTTTAGCTTTTCGTGGGTTATGGCCCGTGTTATTACTATGATTATTGTGATTGTTGTTATGGTTATTATGTTATTATTAGGGATGTCCCAATCCGATCTTCAGGATTGGGATCGGCTGCAGATCCGCTGTATTTGTTAAGATCAGATAATATCGGCTTCCACCACGAGATCGGGCTGATCCGGTTGCCGTATCACGTTTGTAACTCTGAGTATCAACCGTCAACTGCCATTCTCGACACACACAACACATTCATTCCTTCAAAAATAAGAGCGTTCTTTGTCACATTTGTCTAATTGTGTAAACAAAATAAGGGTGTCCTTAAAATATCTTACATTAATAACTACATTGGAATGACATCCATTTCTCAGTTACTGGACAAAATGGGCCAATCATGTATTGCATCAACAAATGTAAGTATTTTTGCGTTTTATTCACTAACCCAAATAGCACACACTCTATGCTGGTAAAATAAGTGTAAAGGTAAAAAACTGAACTGTAAGAAATTTAAACGGAAAAAAGGGAATTTGGGAAAAAATAAAACGGATTTCGTAGGTTCCTAAGATAGGTTGTTGAAAAGAAAATTATAAATCAGACGACAAATTGATCTATAACCATGTCAAATGATTAGTCCTACCCTAAAAGTATTTTGCACGCCCATTTTTTTCAATTTTATCTTTTATTGGATGGACTTTTATTGGATCTTTTATTGGATTAGGAACCTGACTCACAGAGGTTTGTTACAGAAGCCAAACAATATTGTTGGTCATGCTGTGTAATAAAAACATCAATTCAGCAATACTTTGGTTGCATTATTTTTAAAGCTTTGAAGAGCTATTTTCAGAACCATATTCAATTCCACAAATTCATGTTTGTAAAAAAAAAAAAAAGCTTGTTATAATAAAAAAAAAGGATCGGATCGGAAGCCAAAAAATGTGGATCGGGACCTCCCTAATTATTATTGCGTGAGATCATTTAAACCTACAATAACTGCCTGTTCTGGCAATCACATCTCACGTTCTGGCGACACTTAGCGGCCAATGTAGAATATTACATTGGCAAGTAGTTTCTTGCCTTGTACACTAAGTCCCCAACCAACGAACACAATTGGTTCCAGACGACCCTTCGCAAGTCGATTTGTTCGTATACGGCCGCACGATGGTCTAGTGGTTAGCATGTTGACCAACACAGTTGCGATTCTCCCTTGGGCATTTCTGTATGGAGTTTGCATGTTCTCCCCGTGCGTGCGTGGGTTTTTTCCGGGTACTCCGGTTTCCTCCCACATTCCAAAACATGCATGTTAATTGGAGACTCCTAATTGTCCATAGGTATGAATGTGAGTGTGAATGGTTGTTTGTCTATATGTGCCCTGCCATTGGCTGGCCACCAGTCCAGGGTGTACCCCGCCTGCCGCCCGAAATCAGCTGGGATCAGCATGCCCCCGTGACCCTAAAGAGGAGAAGCGGTATAGAAAATGGATGGATGGATGTACGTGTATACATATATACAGTATATGCGTATGTATGTAAATATGAGTTGAAAATGGATGGATGGATGGATAATAGTAATATAATAGTAGTAATATTAAACAAGGATAATTAATAAAAAAAACAATAATATAAATGATATAATAATACGTAATGATAAATGTTATTTACCTTTAAAGAGGAGTGGTCGAGCATACGTCGTTGTGGTGGAGGAGGAGATATTGAAAAAAAAGGACAAATGGTCGTCGTCGTTAGACTCTTCTAAAAGAGGTAGTGTTCTGTGGGTGGTGTAGAATTAAGCAGGCCTGTTAACTCTTCATAAACTTTAATCACACGCTCTGTCTGGGTTGTATCATGCAACTACAACTTAGCCTTCCTTTCTCCTCTTCCTCTTCTTTCTCTCCTGTTGGTCCCATTAGCAGTGTCACAGTGCCCTCTACTGGTCAAGCATGTACAGTATAAATATGGAGTTCCAAAAGGCAAAATACATGAAAATATAGACCAGTCAGCTCGCGTTCGTATCTCCGAATGTTTGCATGTCGGATGTTCGTAAGTTGGGGACTTAGTGTATTTGTATTTTAGTTCATTTAGTTAGTTCAATTAGTCATGTTTATGCTTGAAAATGCTTAATTTAGGCCAGTGGTTCTCAATTATTTTCTGTCATGCCCCCACTGGGAGACAGAAATGGTTTTGCATCCCCCTGATTTGAAATACTATTGAGAAACAGAGAATATGTATTTATTCATCTGTGCTGTACAGACTGAACTCGAAACTTAAACCAGTGAAATACAACAAAATGGAGAGCAGTGAAGCATACAAGCGTATTCAGGAGTCAAACTGCATGCTTAGTACGACAAATTCATACATCTTGGCAGGTCTGCACTAATGTTGAAAGTATGCCTCTCACACAGTTCTCCGGGTCCCCCCCAAGGAGGCCCACTCCCCTATTTTAGAAGCATTGATTTAGGCCAAGAATAAGTACAATTAGCTCTTATATGAATTGTTTTTTCTACTAATAATGGGCCATATTCAACCACAAAATCATTTAGTAATACTTATTTATGGAAAGACCGTGATCGAGTGAGGGAGCGATATTCGAACCACAATGTATAGTGAGGTACGACTGTAGAGCCCCACAATTCCCCACGAATGGCGAAATTTTTGTCACACGTGCCAAAGCCAAGCCAAAGAAAAAGCAACACACAGAGTTAATTTCCCTTTCCCGATGTCGCCGCCTCGCAGCCAGTGACCAACAACAACCCGTGGATGCTGCTCTACTTCATCTCCTTCCTGCTCATCGTCAGCTTCTTCGTGCTCAACATGTTCGTGGGCGTGGTGGTGGAGAACTTCCACAAGTGTCGGCAGCACCAGGAGGTGGAGGAGGCGCGGCGGCGCGAGGAGAAGCGCCAGCGCCGCATGGAGAAGAAGAGAAGGAGTAAGCATCATGATTTGATGGGATGAGATTAGCTTTTTATATATTGAGAGAACAACATATAAAAAGTGATCAACAAATGAATGAAAGAGTAATCAAAAAGACAAGAAAAACTACCAAAAAATGTTAGGCTTTGACCTGGAAAAATTCTGAGCAATAATAATCCTCATTTATCGGGTTAATTGGTTCCAGACCCGAAATTTTTAAGATTCCTTCTTTAATAATTGATTTATTTTTTTTGTGGTTAGAGCATAGAACAGCTGTTTTCGTCACCTTTACACTCGTATTGACCAATGATGCAGACATAATAAGAGAAAATAAGACATGAATAAGACATCAGATAGACTTGCACATACTGTATTAGCATTGGGAGAGTTCTGTACAGTACTTCCTGCAGTGGCTGTAGTCTCATCAATCTAACATTACTGACACCTAGGGACCATTGTAGAATACTACATATCATAACACCTTTGAATGAGTCTTCTGAATGAATGAATATTTGTATTTTATTCGTTTAGCCTTTGGGTGTCCAGACCTTTCCCACTGAGGGCCGCGTACTGAAAAATCAAAGGATGAAGGGGCCACTATATTTCACACTTTGTAAGCCAACCCATGTACATATGCTAACAAGTTGTATATATATTTAAAGAAAAAACAGCCTCCATCTCAGCTTTCTGTTATAGGTGACAAAGGGTATTATTATTATAATCATTATAAACTTTTGCTGTTGTTGCTTTTCAATGTTACAAACAATTCAACTTTCTTTTTTTTTTTTGTCTTTTTTTCAGAACATTTTTTGTTGTTACAATTTCTTCCCAACTTAATTTTCCAAAAATGGCAAATTTTTTGTTTTGTTTCTAATATTATGACTTTAAAATTGAAAAATTAAATGTTTTTTTTCCTATTACGATTTTATACTCATAAAACAACTTTTTTCAATAACATTATGAGTTTATTCGTATATTTGGGAAAATGACGGCTGTTTTTAAAATTTTTGTTGTTTTTGTTTGTTTTCTTGTTTAATTGCATTTTTAAAATGTGCTGAGGGCAGGAAAAAAACAGCCACGCGCCACACTGTGGGCACCCCTTATCATTTGTGTGCTTGAAAATGCTTAATTAAAACAGTAAACACGTCAAATTTGCTTAAATATGCATTTTTTTAAATATTTTTTTTTTATTGTGTTGAACCACGAAACATTGATGATTTATTAATTAATGTATTTTTGAAAAACATAATATTTAATCACGATTAATCACATTTTGTCCATAGTTAACTTGCAATTAATTGCAGATAGAAGTTTTTATTTATAATAAGTGTACCTTTCAAAGATAATTTTATTCTGTTCATAATTTTGTGTTCAGCTGAACACAAACTGGACCTCAATGTATAAAGAACAAACACAATGTAAAACAAGTAGACATTGTAAGGTAAACTGTCCATCACTCAAATATCATTATCTTCAAGCAAGTAATCTCACAAAATATAACTGGGACTCACATTACAAATAAAGGTTTGCAAAAACACCCACCAAATGAAAAATAAATGTGTTAGAAAAATAAGTATTGACATCTTACAGAAAATAAAGTGCTCAAGAACAGTCAGTAGATTACAGAATTAGGACTGCGCCCATATACTGTATTGCAGTCAGGCTATGGCTTATACTTCACTCCAAACACACTTTTACACACACATGTACACACACGTAAACACTCTTTTACACACACTTTCACACTTTCTTAGTCTGTCAACTTCAACAACGTGGAAATATGACACCGCAGGTCTTGTAGCATGCAAGTTTTATTCTGTCCTCTTTGACAAGCACTACGAAATTGCTAATGAATAATCATAATAATGCTAACAAATCCCCTTGAGAGCTTTTACTGCCATGTCATTCAGCGCTGTGCGTGTGCTCGCTCAAATCCGCCTTTGTCCCCACATAATAAGGTGATACAAGCCCTCTAAATAGCTGGCTTCGGCTATTCAACTAGCAGCTCATAACCCAAATTTTAGCTCGTAGTTCGAAGCAAAAAATCAGCCAAGAGAGGGCTTGTATCTAAAAAACACTCGTAAAACATCTAAACACTCTAAAAAAATACCTGCAGTGCTTCAGCAGTTTCTCCAGCTGGGTCCAGCAGGTGGCGTTTGGGACTCGGCGAGCTCCGCTGATGGTTTGGCTTGCGGTGACAGTGGATGCAAGTGGCTTTGGCCTTGCCGGGGGAGCCATCTGCCGGGGCTTTGAGGGTGCCCTTTTCTTTGTCCATTTCTGCTCGGTGTTTTTTTTCGCTTCGGACTCGGCATTGGTTGCAGCGCTGCTGTGTTTTCTCAAGCTGCAGTGTGGACCGAGGGTAAAACATGACGTGTGCACGTTAATTGTGCGTCAAAAAAGGGAATTTCCGTTAACTCGTTATTATCTCCTTAACTTTGAATGCCTCAATATTTAGCTGTTTTTAACATGGAAATTAGATAATTTCTTAAAGTTTCAAATACTAGCCCATCTCTGTCAGTTGACGTTTTGGAAGTGGAAACTCGTCACCTCAAAGCAGCATACTGTACTACTGTACTGACGTCCCAGAGTCACTAAGGCAGCCTTCACTTATCATCTCAATACTGCTTGCAGCCAATAGAGAGAGCATGCGCACAGTGTATTCACAGCTTTAGCACTTAATTTTTAGATATTTTTTTATTTTCTGGAATTAATTCCTCTTAATTTATTTTATTCAGTGTATTTCTTATCACTTCATTGTTTATCTCCACCTTCTAATCCTACTTTGACCCCGCTGCAGAGGCCCAGAAGCTTCCTTACTTTGCATCGTACGGCCCGGCGCGCCTGGCCATCCACACACTGTGCACCAGTCACTACCTGGACCTGGTCATCACCTTCATCATCTGCATCAACGTCATCACCATGTCACTGGAGCACTACAGCCAGCCTCAGGTGAGAGGGTTTAACATGCCTCACCTGTGTCCACTGCCAGGTTGCCTCATGTAAAATGTCTCAAATGTGTGCTCGGAATAAAAGCAATGGCAATGAAAACTGGCCTTTCAGTTTGCTGAGGTTGTCTTGTGAAATAATAGACTCCTGATTCATGAGCTGATCAAAAGTTTAAGACCATAGCTCAAAAAACCCCAACCTCCCAACCAAAATAGAAATAAAATGTCGAAAAAAGGAGTCAGTAATGAGTAGCTGTGCCATTCTTGTTAATCAGCTGAAAAATGTGTTTGGGCATGCTTGATGCCAGTGTTTCCAGGAGGCTAGTGGGAATGTTGATCCAGGTGGTGAAGATGGCTTCACGGAGAGCATCCACTTGTCTGGAACTGATGTGCATTTTTGTTAACATCCCTTGCCATCCATCCCCAAATGTTCTCAGTTGGATTTAAATCAGGGGAACATGCAAGATTGTCCAAAAGAGTGAGCTTTATCCTCTGTAAGAAGTCCTTTTTGAAGTGCAGCATTGTCCTGTTGAAAAGGCCAGTCATTACCACACAGACGAGGGTCCCTGCCGTTTGACGCTCCTGCACAACCTGAAGCACCATTGTTCCATCGAAGGATCATCCCTCTTTACATCTCAGGTGGGATCTCCTTCTAATGCCAGTAACATTGGAAGTCATCAGGGCCAATGCCGTCTGATGGTTATTGGGCTGCACTCGGCACCAGTAACAATCTTCATTTGGGCCGAGGAATGTGCCATGTCCTGACGGACAGCCAGTGGGATCTTCTGGCTCAGGGCTGGCGACCTTTGTTTTGGGTCTTACCACTTGACTTTTTTGTTCCATAACCCTCAGGATCTTCGAAGAAGTTTCAAATGACTGTCTTACTGCGTCCAACCTCAGCAGAAATGGCGCGCTGCGAGAGCCCTTGCATACGCAGCTCAACAATCCCACCGTGTTCAAAGGGAGAAAGCTTATTTGCCTTTGCAATCAAGAGATCATGTCAGTGTGGCCTGACACTAAATCACATTCAATCCACATTTTTGCCAAGATTTTGCCTTTAAAGTCTGTAGACTTAAACTTTTCTGAACAGCATATTTCACTTTATGATTTTTGCAAAAATCACTTACTCAAAAAATGTTTTGTCTCACTCCCATTTCTTCTTTTTGCATTTTGAAGCTCTACTTAGAACCTACTTAAGATCCAACAGTGCAAAATGTAAATTCTTGCAGTTTTTCAACTGGTCTTACAATTTTGATCAGGAGTATACATAGTTAGGGTTAGGGCCCAAAATGACAAGCTTAGACCTGAATCAATGTCTGATATATGAATAGAAATTGTAAATCGGTCGTATTAACATTCTTAAAGTACAGTACATTCTCAATTTGCTTAGCTTGATGATTAGCATGGCAGGAATTAATTACATCATGTTGATGACTACTATATGCTGAATTTTAAGGTATGTTAAGCCTAGCATTAGCATAAGCACTAAGCTCGGTCCAAGTTTAACATTGCAAATCAGGCGCCTGCGACTACTCAGTTAGTTTCATTCTTCCAGCCCAGTTGGCTCCATTTACTTGAAAAAATGTTTACTTGTTTTTTATGTATTGAGCTGTTATTGATTAGCATGACATAGCTAAATGGTATACAATGACACAAAAAAGTGGACACGAACCCAGCTGCATTAAAAGAAGACTACATTAAAGGTGTTTCTGACTGTATCATTTTCAAACTATGATCCTATTTCAGTCTCTGGAAACAGCGCTGAAGTACTGCAACTACTTCTTCACCTCCACCTTCGTAATTGAAGCCTCCCTCAAGCTGGTGGCCTTCGGATTTCGGCGATTCTTCAAAGACAGGTGCCAACCCACCATCTGTACATTTGTCATCGCTTGTACTTTATAGTCCAAGATGAATAAATGTAAGGGTAAATGACATTTTAGCATCAAAACGATTAAAGCTTGTGAGCA
This sequence comes from Dunckerocampus dactyliophorus, assembly GCF_027744805.1. Lineage (NCBI taxonomy): Eukaryota > Metazoa > Chordata > Actinopteri > Syngnathiformes > Syngnathidae > Dunckerocampus > Dunckerocampus dactyliophorus. Next base: position 5,221,093 of record NC_072824.1, read on the forward strand.
ATGTGTGACTAATCCATTTGGACAAGCACATCTTCTTCGTAGTGAGGAAGCAAACTGGTGATGACATTTGGGGGGTTTTCATCTTTTTGGGAGGAATATTTTCTTATTTTTTTGAAACACCCACGCCAAAGCTGTGCAGGTGCAGAAAATAGAATGTTAATGGAATCAGTATGCAGTGAGTCCTCTGCTGTCCAGCCCAGCATGGCACTGGCCTCCATGTGGAGCAGCTGTTGCTGCATATTACTTCACATTTCCCTCTGTAGAAATATTTATTATTACATCTGCTGCTCCATTTTTAGAACTGTGTGTGTGCGCTGAAGGAACTGAATGTTTTGGTTTATTCTGCTCTCCATCTTTTTGTTCTTTCTGTAGATTTTGTAGTCTTTACTTCATGTCTTGTCCCCCTTTTGTCCATGTATGACTGTGCCCTACCACCATACATCACTACATTTGCCTCCCATCCCTAACTGTTGCACTTCATGTGTTTTGATTCAGTTTGGTGGCCCCGTTTTCAATGTGTTTACTACTTTTTCTATCTCCTCTACGGAGATATAATCTGGGGCAAGATTGTACAGGAACACTTATCCAATTCTGCCATTTGGCAGCGAAATGAGTTCCCAAAAAGTAAAGTTTTGCACTGAACTGTGAAAAATATGAGTTGTGTATTGGTGGAGCTGTGATTGCATTTTTTTATTGCGATAGATAGAGCAACTGATACTTCTTCTCTCTTTCCGGTGTTGGGTAAACAATACTAAAGTGGTCCAGCTCAGTTCAGCATGGCACAGTTGGGAAGTGAAAATGAGGACATCTTTCTTGTTTTTTTCCTTCTTCCCAAGTCACCATTGTCTGTCTGCTGTCCCGACTCGTGTACGGCCTCCAAAGGTGTAATGGTATCTGGGTGACTTGTTGAATCAGAGACTGGCCTCCTAAGCCGGAGTTTCTGGGATGTGTACAGAACTTTAGTACTAATCACTCAGTTTGCAGTGTTGATTGAACAGTTCCTGCTTTGTGACATTTCCAATTTGTGCAGGTGTCCTCACAGCTCAGGTACTACTTCCACAAATGCAGTCTTGTCAGAGTCCCTCAGTCTCATTTCTGTGGTCATGGAAGATTGTTGCATACAACAGGAGTTGAATCTCTTTCAGACAGAGATCCTGATCATTTAGACAGGTGCCGTCCCTGAATATGACCTCCAAAGGCGCAGTGTTGTCTGGGTGCTGTGGTCCACCAATTCCATGTCTCTGCCATTAATGCCAAACAAACATTGCACCAGTTCTGGTTTACTTCTGGGAGTAGCTTTATGAAGCTTCCATGTGCAGTTTGTTTTGTTTGGTGGAAGACTGCCAGCACAAACAAAGCTGGCATACTTCGGTTTGTTGCTCTTCGAGGCCCTCAAATGACCCCAGAGAGCCCCAGTGGCCTAATGGATAAGGCACTTTACTGGCCTCCTAAGCCAGAGGTTCTAGGTGTGAGTCCTGTCTGATCTGTGTAGGGTAATTTAATATCACTACATTTGCAGTGATGACTGTTAAACAGTTCCTGTTTTGTGGCATTTCGGATTCATACAGGTGTCCTACCAACTTGGATACTCTCGAAGAAAGTTCTACCATTTTATTTGGCTTGCTGGAGAAGCAAACAGGAGGCCCCAGCACCAACCTTAGGCTAGGATTGTAGCTACTGGTCCCATCTGGAGTTGAAACTTTGCTTTAGTATTGTATCTACCAAGACAAAATTGTGGTTATGTCTGTGTTCTACACCCACCAAAAGGAGATCACGATAATTTGCACAGGTGCCATCCCTGAAAACTACCTTCAATGGAGGAGTGTTGTCTGGGTTGTTTGGTCCACCAATTCCACGTCTGTGCCATTTATGCCAAACAAGCATCTGGGGGAAAAAAAGTTGTGTTAAATGGACCAAAGATACTTGGGGAGAAGCTTGTACCAGTACCGGTTCGTTTCTGGGAGTGGCCTCATGAAGCTTCCAAGTGCAGTTTGTTTTGCTTGTTGGACGACCACCAGCACCGATTATCAAGGCACACATTTCAGTTTTTAGTGAGCGTGTTTCTACATTTTTCCTGATTGATACCATATTTTAGATAAATATAAGCTTCACAAAATCTGTTTAATTTGAAGGTTGACGAAAAGACTCAAAACGGGGATGAAGTTATATCGAAAATTAATTGCTGTAATTCCAGACAGACAATTTTGTTTTATTAATTATCTTAATGATGACATTACCACATCAAAATATTAGGTATATTATAATTATTTTATGAGGAACTAATGTTGTGTGTTATTTCAAAGCACAACAAAATAAAACCCCATCATTTGTGGAAAAGGAAAGAGTAAGTTTACGCACATGGCCCTGACACTGCCCACTCAAATAAAGGCCTTGGTAAATGTTGCTATTAATGACATACTTGACATATGCAAATAAAAACTGTCTTTTTTATTATTTAATTGACAACCTGATGTTTGTTATAATTAATATTAATCAAACACAAATATTATCATAGTTATAAAATAAAATGATGATGTATTCAAGCGCTCCGTTGTGTTTTTTCATGTATCTTTTAGTCCGCATACTGTGCACTTGTGCGTAATGGTGTTTCTGATAAATGACAAATGATATCCATCAATGTCATGTAAAATAACACTTTCCACAAATGTCTTTAAGTCAATAACGGCGTGATGTTTTCATGCAATGATGGATAAATCTTTATTGGCTTCGATTGCATGTTTATTTCTAACATATGATTTCACTTCACCACTTAAAATGCGCTTCACCTTTTTGCCATGTCTCCAAAAAGTCCGTACGCTGACTGTAAAGGCTATGTACATTCTAACGTCAAATTGTGTTTTTATAGGTAACATACAGACCTGATCAAAATCTTAAGACCAGTTGAAAAATTGCTAGAATTTGTATTTTGCACATTTGGATCTTAATGAGGTTTTAAGTAGAGCTACAATATGGAAAAGCAAGAAGGGGGAGTGAGACAAAAAACATTTGGAACTTGTAATTTAAACAAAACAAAAAAACAAAAACAGAGATAGGTTGTTGATCAGATTCTGAGCATTATGAAACAAAAAAGTCAAGTGGTAGACCCAAAAAAAATCACAACTGCGCTGAGCCGGAGGATACAATGTCGATGATGCAGTTCATCAAGACACAGGGCGGTCTTTCACCCACATTAAGGCCTTACTGGTGCCGACTGCAGCGCAATAACCATCAGACAGCTTCTGCGGGAAGGGCTTATAAAACAAAAAACGAATTCAAAGACCTCGTCTCCTTCATCGCCACAAAACTGTCCGTTTAGACTTTGCCAGGGAGCATGAAACATGGGACATTGAAAGGTGGAAAAAAGTTTTATTCTCTGATGAGAAATAAATGTAACGTTGACGGTCCAGATGGCTTCCAACGTTACTGGCATGACAAGGAGATCCCACCTGAGATGTTTTCTACCCGGCACAGTGGAGGGGGGTCCATCATGATCTGGGGTGCATTTTCATTCACTGGAACATTGGAGCTTCAGGTGGTGCAGGGTCGTCAAACGGCGTTTGCTTACGTGCAGATGTTGCAGCGGGCATCCCTCATGACTGAGGGTCTGTGTGGTAACAGCTGGGTTTTTCAACAGGACAACGCTGCAGTTCACAATGCTCGCCTGACCAAGGACTTCTTCAGGGAGAATAACATCTCTCTTTTGGACCATCCTGCATGTTCCCCTCATTTAAATCCCATAGAGAACATTTGGGGATGGATGGCAAGGGAAGTTTGTAAAAATAGCCATCAGTTCCAGACAGTTGATGCCCTTGGTGAAGCCATCTTCACCATTGGAGCAATGTTCCCATTAGCCTCCTGGAAACACTCGCATCAAGCATGCCCAAACCCATTTTTGAAGTGATGAACAAGAACGGTGGAGCTACTCATTACTGAGTCCTACTGAGAAAATATTTTGTTCTGGTTTGGAGATTTTTTTGTTTTATTTTGAGCGCTGGTCTTAAACTTTTGATCAGCTGAAAACAGCCTATTTCAGTTTAATTGTTTTTTTCAAAAAATTACTTTTTCAAAGTGCTTTTTGTCTCACACCCCCTTCTTGTTTTTGCATATTGTAGCTCTACTTAAAACCTCATTAAGATCCAAATGTGCAAAATGCAAATTCTAGCAATTTTTCAACGGGTCTTAAGATTTTGATCAGGTCTGTACATGGCGTGGAAAACGGTGTATACAACTTTTCGGTCCTTTTTTGTGTGTACGCAAGCTTTATATGTGAAGTCCCTGTTTGTTTTGCTCGCCTTCAGGTAAGCCCAGAGAGACCCAGTGACCTAATGGATGGATCACTGCCCTCTTAAGCCAGATATTGTAGGTTTGAGACCTATTGGGAGTCTGTATAATAATTTAATGTCTACATTGGCAGAGGTGGCTGTGAAACACTTCCTGTTTTGTGGCATTTCAAAATCATACAGGTGTTATACCAACCCAGATACTTGGAATGAAAGTTCGACCAGTTTATTTGGCTTGTTGGACAAGCAAACCGAAGGCCCCAGTGGCCTTTTAAGGCAAGGAACGTAGCTTCGAGTTGCATCTGGGGTTGAAAGTTAAATTAGTATTGTTTCTACAGTGTGTGATTGGCTGGCGACCAGTCCAGGGTGTACCCCGCTTATCGCCCGAAGTCAGTTGGGAAATACTCCAGTTCCCCCGTGACCCTAATGAAGATTAGTGGTACAGAAAAAAGATGGATAGATGTACTGTATATACAGTACCAAGCCAAAATTACGGTTATGTGTGTGGTCTACACTCCCATCAACAGGAGTTGAATCTAAAGCCTCTTTCAGGCAGAGCTCATGATCATGTGCACAGTTGCCATCCCTGAATACTACCTCCGAAGGTGACGTTTTGTCTGGGTGGTTCGGTCTACAAATTCCATGCCTTTGCCATTTATGCCAAACAAGCATTTGGGAAAAAAAGTTGCGTTAAAGGCAACAAAGATACTAGGGAAAAAGCTTGTACCAGTTATGGTTATTTTCCAGGAGTGGCCTCATGACGCTTCTAAATACAGTTTGTTTGGCTTTTTGGATGACCACCAGCACTAAGCCGCCATCATTTGCATTGTTGCACTTCAACGCCTTCACAAAACACAAGAAAGCCCCAGTGGCCTAATGAATAGGGCACTTGTCTACTAAACCAGGTTCAAGTCCTAGCAGGGGTGGTTGTGGGACCTAAATGTTCATGCATTTGCCGTGTTCACTGTTAGACGATTCCCATTTTGTGGCATTTCCAATTCTTACAGGTGTCCCACTCGCTTGGATACTTGATAAGAAAGTTTTCCCTTTTTTTTGCTTGTTGGAGAAGCAAACAGGAGGCCCCACTGGTCTCCAAAGGCAGGTATTGTAACTACGAGTCGCATCTGTGGTAAACGTTACTTTAATGTAGTATTGTCAAAATTAGCCAAAATTATTGTTGTGCCTATGGTTTACACTCCCACCAAAAGAAATTGCATCTAAAGCCTCTTTCAGGCAGAGCTCATGGTCATTTGCACAAGTGCCATCCCTGAATACTACCTCCGAAGGTGAAGTGTTTTTCTGGGTGGTTTGGTCCACCAATTCCATGCTTGTACCATTTATGCCAAACAAGCATCTGGTAAAAAAAAGTTGTGCTAAATGGACCAAATATACTAGGGGAGAAGCTTGTCCCAGTTTTGGTTCTTTTCTGGGAGTGGCCTCATAAAGCTTTCAAATGCACTTTGTTTTGCTTTGTGGATGACCACCAGCACAGCAAAAACTGTCATCATGTGACGGTCATCTGCTGCTGCGCCTCGTTCTCTCTCTCTCTCTCCCACAGCTGGACGCACAGCAGGAGAAGGGACAACTGGACACACCGGCAGTTTATTATCCTTCCTCCTACTTATACCTGAGTAGGAGCAGCTGTGAGACGCCGGTTCCTTCCTAACTGCTGAGCAGAGCTCTCACGGCATCGCTACACTAACCTTCTCAAGCTTCGGCGTCTCTACAGCTGGGTGCTCCAGTTGTCCCTCTGAACTGCCTTTTTTGCATACCTGTTTTTGTATGTCTACCTTTTCCCTGGAGTTCAGCTAGCTACTGACTCCAGCGCTTTCTGTTTGCTCCTGCCAAAGACGATTAAAATTTTTCACCACTCACCTTGCTGCTGCACTTTGTGGTCCGCTGCACACGCAAACGTAACAGAAGGAACCGGCCAGTTAAATGGACCACGCGGAGCAAGACCCAGTCAAGAAGGCACTGCGCAGCCAAGCGCAGCGCCTGGGGAAACAAGAGGAGCAACTCAACACCCTGGGAACATGCCTCCAGGAATTGTCAACACGCCAGGAGGCCATGATGGAAAGTCTGGGCTCCCGCCTCAACACGCTGCTGGCGGCGCTTCCCCAGGACCATGACTCCACACCAGCCAGCCCGCCCACTCCACCAATCCATGCTGCCCTCGCTTCCGGCACGCCCGTTGTCCAGACCGGAGAGATTCTCGGGAGACTCAGGTGACGTCCGCCCTTTCCTCACGCTGTGTGAGCTGCACTTCGAGCTGCACGCTGCCACCTTCACCACGGAACGCGCCAAGGTGGCCTTCGTCATTTCACATCTCACAGGCCGAGCCGGCTACACCGGAGTGGAATCGCTGCGCTCCCTCCAGCACGCCCTACCCCGCCTTTGCAAAGGCACTGCAGCGAGTATTCCAGCGCACCCCACCAGGCAGAGAGGTAACCCGGGCTCTCCTCATGCTGCGCCAGGGGCCACGCACAGTATCTGACTACGCCATCGAATTCCGCACCCTGGCCGCGGAGAGCGACTGGAACACGTCCGCACTCCTGGACGCGTTTTTTCTCGGACTGTCGGAGCACATCAGGATACATATGATTCCACTGGCAATGCCGTCAAACTTAGATGACTTCATTGAGCTAGCGACACAGATCGACAAGCGCCTCAGCAACCACGGGGAGGAGCTTGACCACTGCCGTAGACTTGCCGAAATACCCCTCCAGAGGACCACACCAGGGAGCCACACCAACCATCCCAGCCCACACGCTGTGACCAGCGCCACGCTCACCTGGACTACGGAAGAGACCATGCAGTTGGGAGGAGGCAGACTCACGGCGGCAGAGAGGGAGAGACGGCGGCGCCTGCGTCTGTGCATCTACTGCAGCGAGCCGGGCCATGCACTCCACAGCTGCCCCATTCGCCCCCCCCAACTAGAGCCAACCCTGCCAAGATTCAGGCTGTGGTCGACTGGCCTGCTCCTATATCAAGGAAGCATCTACAAAGGTTCCTGGGATTCGCTAACTTCTATCGCCGTTTCATCCGGAACTTCAGTCGAGTCGCAGAACCTTTGACTAAGCTCACATCTCCTAAAATTTCCTTTTCCTGGACCCCAGAGGCTGAGTCCGCCTTCAAAAAACTCAAATCCCTCTTCACTTCCGCACCGGTCCTAATTCACCCTAACCCCTCTGTTCCATTTTTTGTCGAGGTGGACGCCTCTGATACTGGAGTGGGGGCCGTCCTTTCCCAGCGTTCAGCCAGCGACCAGAGGCTGCACCCCTGCGCCTTCTTCTCTAGACGCCTGACCCCGGCAGAAAGGAATTACGACATTGGTAATAGGGAACTCCTGGCTGTCGTCCTGGCCCTTCCGGAGTGGAGGCACTGGCTGGAGGGGACGGAACTTCCATTCACCGTACTAACGGACCACAAAAACTTGGCCTACCTACGCTCCGCACAGAGGCTCAACCCCCGTCAAGCCAGGTGGGCCTTGCTCTTCACCCGATTTAATTTCATAATCACCTTCCGTCCTGGGTCCCGGAACGTCAAGCCAGATGCTCTCTCTCGCATCCACGCCCCTCCCACTGAGCCCACCCACCGAGAACCCATTGTCCCGGGTGCACACATCATCGGGTCTCTCCAATGGGACATAGAGAAGCGGGTGAAAGAGTCCCTTCAGACAGTCACACCCCCCAACGGATGCCCCCCGGGACGCCTTTTCGTCATCCCCAAACTCCTCTCTGGGGTACTGCGCTGGTCTCATGAGTCCAAGCTGGCCTGTCACCCAGGCGTGAACAGCACAGCCTTCCTACTCAAACAACGGTTCTGCTGGCCCACGCTCCTAGGGGACACCAGGAGGTTCGTGGCCGCCTGCACGATCTGCGCCAGGAGCAAGGCTTCCCACCAACCGCCGGCTGGGCTCCTCCACCCCCTGCCCATTCCACCCCGGCCTTGGTCACACATTGCTCTAGACTTTATAACCGGCTTGTCCCCCTCCCGGGGAAAATCCACCATCCTCACAATGGTTGACAGATTCTCCAAGATGGCACACTTCGTAGCCCTGCCAAAATTAGCTTCTGCCGTGGAGACAGCACAACTCTTGGTTCGCCACGTATTCCGCCTCCATGGAATACCCGCGGAGGTTGTGTCAGACAGGGCCCTCCAGTTCACGTCGGCGGTTTGGTCGGCCTTTTGCAAGACCCTGGGTGCTACCCCCTGCTTATCCTCAGGATACCACCCCCAGAGCAACGGACAGACAGAACGAACGAACCAAGACCTGGAGGCAGCAATCCGGTGCGTATGCCACCAACAGCCCACCACAAGGTCATCGGATCTTCCATGGATCGAATACGCACACAATTCCCTCATCTGCTCCGCCACTGGACTATCCCCCTTCCACGCCGCTTACGGATTCCAGCCACCCGCATTTCCCTCCCAAGACCTGGAATCCAGAGTACCATCAGTGACAGCACACGTACGCCGAGCGCGCCGGGCCTGGCGTAACACCAGGGCTGCCCTCTCCAAGACCTCCGAGCGGAACCAGAGGGTGGCCAACCGCCACCGCACGCCCGGACCTCGCTACCAGGTGGGCCAGAAGGTGTGGTTGCCCTCCCACCCTTGGCGGTGGACTCCAAAAAACTCTCACCCAGATTTGTCGGCCCGTACCCCATAACCAAAATTATCAACCGGGTCGCAGTCAAATTGCGCCTCCCAGACTCACTCCACTGTAACCCGGTCTTCCACATCTCCCGCATCAAGCCAGTTACCCTCAGCCCCCCAGAGGTGCCTCCTCCTCCTCCTCGGCTGGTCGACGGTCACCCGGCTTTTACGGTCAAGGCTATTTTGGACGTGAGAAGGAGGGGCAGGGGTTTCCAGTACCTGGTGGACTGGGAAGGGTACGGCCCCGAGGAACGTTCTTGCGTCTCGAGAGTGCTCATCCTCGACCCACGTCTCCTCACCGAGTTTTATCTCAGGTTCACCGACAAACCAGGTAAGCGGCCAGGAGACGCACGTTAAGGTGGGGGGGATACTGTGACGGTCATCTGCTGCTGCACCTCATTCTCTCTCTCTCTCTCTCTCCCACAGCTGGGCGCACAGCAGGAGCAGGGACAACTGGACACACCGGCAGTTTATTATCCTTCCTCCTACTTATACCTGAGTAGGAGCAGCTGTGAGACGCCGGTTCCTTCCTAACTGCTGAGCAGAGCTCTCACGGCATCGCTACACTAACCTTCTCAAGCTTTGGCGTCTCTACAGCTGGGTGCTCCAGTTGTCCCTCTGAACTGCCTTTTTTGCATACCTGTTTTTGTATGTCTACCTTTTCCCTGGAGTTCAGCTAGCTACTGACTCCAGCACTTTCTGTTTGCTCCTGCCAAAGACGATTAAAATTTGTCACCACTCACCTTGCTGCTGCACTTTGTGGTCCACCGCACACGCAAACGTAACACATCACTTGCTTTGTTGCTCTTCAACGCCGTCGAAGGACATTGGAGAGCCCCAGTGGCCTAATGGATAAGGCACTGGCCTCCTAAGCCAGGAATTGTAGGTTCCGGTCCTATCTGGAGGGTGTGTGTGGAACATGAATGTCTATACATTTGCATTGTTTGACAATTCCCATTTCGTGGCACTTCCATTTCTTACAGGTGTCCTACCCGCTTGGATACTTGATTTGATTTGAAGTTATACCAAATTTTTTTGCTTGTTGGGGAAGCAATCAGGAGGCCCCACTAGACTCCAAAGGCAGGTATTGTAACTACGAGTCCCATCTGTGCTAAACGTTACTTTCATGTAGTATTGTATTTACCAAGCCAAAATTATGTGGCCTGTGATTTACACTCCCACCAAAAGAAATTGAATCTAAAGCCACTTTCAGGCAGAGCTCATGATCATTGGCACAGGTGCAATCCCTGAATACTACCTCCGAAGGTGGAGTGTTTTCTGGGTGGTTTGGTCCACCAATTCCATGCTTGTACCATTTATGCCAAAAAAGCATTTGGGAAAAAATTGTGTTAAATGGACCAAATATACTAGGGGAGAAGCTTGTACCAGTTGTGTTTTTTTTTCTGGGAGTGGCCTCATGAAGCTTTCAAATGCATTTTGTTTTGCTTTTTGGATGACCAACAGCATCAACAAACCTGCCATCACTTGCTTTGTTGCTCTTCAACGTCTTCAAAGGACATCAGAAATCCCCAGTTCCCGAATGAATCAGGCACTGGTCTACAAAAGCAAGAGCTGTCACGTCAGGTTCTTCCAGGGGTGTGTGTGCACTGATCTAAAAAAAAGACTGGATCGAGCAACCTATTGTTTTCACGAGCCAAAATTTAAAGCCAGATTTTTTCAATCGCCGCCATCTTGGTGAGACCACCTTACGCGCCACAGCTTTGTGACTGTGCTGGTATACGAACGCAGAATTAGTGAAAAACATCAAAAACATCAGGAGTGCCAGTGAAGGAAGCGAGGATGAGGAAACACAACTTAAAAAGCACTTCCCAAGAACCTTCCACTCGTAAGTACTTTTACTTGGCACCTTTTTTTGACCTGATATATGTGCCACTACTTGAACGGCTTTGCTTTGAAAAGTTCTCGAAATGTAACCAAAAGTTAAAGTATGAACTTTGATGAGTGGTTTTGCAAGAATTTTCTAGTTACACCTTCCTGGAACAACTAGGCCTTTTTTTGGTGCCTAGCCTAGCAATCAATGATAAAATTATTTCTATGCAGTTTTTTACAGTAGGCTTTGAGTATTTGCACTTATCTAATGTCTTTTTGTACCAAAAAACAGCTTTTTTAAAAGCTACCACAACTACCAAGTTACATTAATTCTGATACCACACATGATTCACGCAAAGGTAGAAGACATGTGACAAAATTTCTGCTTTCTTCCTGCCTTAACCTTATCCTGAGATAAAAAAAAAATAATGGTTTACCGTAGGAAAATAATTAGACAAAGATAGACTTTAAATTCCGTACGTAAACAATGTTTGCAGGCTGCCACACAGCCAATTTTTCGTCCGTCTCGAAGCTAAAATACATCTTACTAGCTTGACAAATGACACAAAAGCGTATAAATCTGAGTAGTTATAACCTTTAGCAGTTGATTTTGGTGGCTATACGATCAATCGAAGTTTTACCAGTGCGTTGCCATACTGTTGTCTCATAGTAAAGTGGTCTCACCAAGATGGCCGCCGCAAATTTCCATTGGCTTCAAAAATAAAACAATAGAAGCTTGATCCAGTCTTTTTTTTAGATCAGTGGTGTGTGTGGAACATACATTTTTATACATTTGCAGTGTTGACTCTTTGACGAAACCCATTTCATCGCATTTTAAATTCTCACAGGCGTCCTACCCACTTTGATGCCAAAAAAGCATCTGGGAAAAAAAGTTGTGTTAAATGGACCAAAGATACGAGGGGAGAAGCTTGGACCAGTTGTGGTTCTTTTCTGGGAGTGGCCTCATTAAGCGTTCAAATGCAGTTTGCTTTGTTGCTCTTCAACGCCGTCAAAAGACATTGTGGAGCCCCAGTGGCCTAATGGATAAGGCACTGGCCTCCTAAGCCAGGGATTGTAGGTTCAAGTCCTAATTGGGGTGTGTGTGGAAAATGAATGTCTATACATTTGCATTGTTTGACAATTCCCATTTCGTGGCACTTCCTCTTCTTACAGGTGTCCGACCCGCTTGGCTACTTCAAAAGAAAGTTCTACCATTTTTTTTTGCTTGTTGGAGAAGCAAACAGGAGGCCCCACTGGACACCAAAGGCAGCTATTGTAACTACGAGTCCCATCTGTGCTAAACGTTACTTTCATGTAGTATTGTATCTACCAAGCCAAAATTATGGTTATGCCTGTGGTTTACACTCCTACCAAAAGAAACTGAATCTAAAGCCTCTTTCAGGCAGAGCTCCTGATCATTTGCACAGGCGCAATCCCTGAATACTACCTCCAAAGGTGGAGTGTTGTCTGGGTGGTTTGGTCCAGCAATTCCATGCTTGGACCATTTATGCCAAACAAGCATCTGGGAAAAAAGTTGTGTGAAATGGACCAAATATACTAAGGGAGAAGCTTAGACCAGTTGTGTTTTTTTCTGGGAGTGGCCTCATGAAGCTTGCATGCAGTTTGCTTTGTTGCTCTTCAACGCCATCAAAGGGCAATGGGAAGCCCCAGTGGCCTAATGGATAAGGCACTGGCCTCCTAAGCCAGGGATTGTAGGTTCAAGTCCTATCTGGGGTGTGTGTGGAAAATGAATGTCTATACATTTGCATTGTTTGACAATTCCCATTTCGTAGTACTTCCTCTTCTTACAGGTGTCTTACCCGTTTGGCTACTTGAAAATAAAGTTATACCAATTTTTTTTGCTTGTTGGAGAAGCAAACAGGAGGCCCCACTGGACACCAAAGGCAGGTGTTGTAACTACGAGTCCCATCTGTGCTAAACGTCACTTTCATGTAGTATTTTATCTACCAAGCCTACATTATAGTTATGCCTGTGGTTTACACTCCCACCAAAAGAAATTGAATCTAAAGCGTCTTTCAGGCAGAGCTCCTGATCATTTGCACAGGCGCAATCCCTGAATACTACCTCCGAAGGTGGAGTGTTGTCTGGTTGGTTTGGTCCACCAATTCCATGCTTGGACCATTTATGCCAAACAAGCATCTGGGAAAAAAGTTGTGTGAAATGGACCAAATATACTAAGGGAGAAGCTTAGACCAGTTGTGGTTCTTTTCTGGGAGTGGCCTCATGAAGCTTTCAAATGCAGTTTGTTTTGCTTTGTGGATGACCACCAGCACAGAGAAAACTGCCATCACTTGCTTTGTTGCTCTTCAATGCTGTCAAGAGACATAGCTGAGCCCCAGTGGCCTAATGGATAAGGCATTGGCCTCCTAAGCCAGGGATTGTAGGTTTGAGTCCTTTCTGGGGTGTGTTTTTGTGTGGAATATGGATGTTTATACATTTGCATTGTTTGACAATTTTCATTTTGTGGCACTTCCTCTTCTTACAGGTGTCCTACCCGCTTGGATACTTCAAAAGAAAGTTCTACCATTTTTTTTTGCTTGTTGGAGAAGCAAACAGGAGGCCCCACTGGACACCAAAGGCAGCTATTGTAACTACGAGTCCCATCTGTGCTAAACGTTACTTTCATGTAGTATTGTATCTACCAAGCCAAAATTATGGTTATGCCTGTGGTTTACACTCCTACCAAAAGAAACTGAATCTAAAGCCTCTTTCAGGCAGAGCTCCTGATCATTTGCACAGGCGCAATCCCTGAATACTACCTCCAAAGGTGGAGTGTTGTCTGGGTGGTTTGGTCCAGCAATTCCATGCTTGGACCATTTATGCCAAACAAGCATCTGGGAAAAAAGTTGTGTGAAATGGACCAAATATACTAAGGGAGAAGCTTAGACCAGTTGTGTTTTTTTCTGGGAGTGGCCTCATGAAGCTTGCATGCAGTTTGCATGCAGTTTGCTTTGTTGCTCTTCAACGCCATCAAAGGGCAATGGGAAGCCCCAGTGGCCTAATGGATAAGGCACTGGCCTCCTAAGCCAGGGATTGTAGGTTCAAGTCCTATCTGGGGTGTGTGTGGAAAATGAATGTCTATACATTTGCATTGTTTGACAATTCCCATTTCGTAGTACTTCCTCTTCTTACAGGTGTCTTACCCGTTTGGCTACTTGAAAATAAAGTTATACCAATTTTTTTTGCTTGTTGGAGAAGCAAACAGGAGGCCCCACTGGACACCAAAGGCAGGTGTTGTAACTACGAGTCCCATCTGTGCTAAACGTCACTTTCATGTAGTATTTTATCTACCAAGCCTACATTATAGTTATGCCTGTGGTTTACACTCCCACCAAAAGAAATTGAATCTAAAGCGTCTTTCAGGCAGAGCTCCTGATCATTTGCACAGGCGCAATCCCTGAATACTACCTCCGAAGGTGGAGTGTTGTCTGGTTGGTTTGGTCCACCAATTCCATGCTTGGACCATTTATGCCAAACAAGCATCTGGGAAAAAAGTTGTGTGAAATGGACCAAATATACCAAGGGAGAAGCTTAGACCAGTTGTGGTTCTTTTCTGGGAGTGGCCTCATGAAGCTTTCAAATGCAGTTTGTTTTGCTTTGTGGATGACCACCAGCACAGAGAAAACTGCCATCACTTGCTTTGTTGCTCTTCAATGCTGTCAAGAGACATAGCTGAGCCCCAGTGGCCTAATGGATAAGGCATTGGCCTCCTAAGCCAGGGATTGTAGGTTTGAGTCCTTTCTGGGGTGTGTTTTTGTGTGGAATATGGATGTTTATACATTTGCATTGTTTGACAATTTTCATTTTGTGGCACTTCCTCTTCTTACAGGTGTCCTACCCGCTTGGATACTTGATCAGAAAGTTATACCAATTTTTTTTGCTTGTTGGAGAAGCAAACAGGAGGCCCCACTGGATTCCAAAGGCAGGTGTTGTCACTACGAGTCCCATCTTTCAAAGTTTCAAGGTTTCAAAGATGGCGCCCTCCGTGGCAGACGTCTCTGTGACACTCTCCCGTGTTTTTCTATTTTTTGCTATTTTATTGTTCATTTTGGACATTCAACACACTCACGCAGTACATTACAACAGAGAGACACTTTTGAACATCGGCAGGGTTCACCATGAACCTTCATTTAGCCTCTCAGACTTTGCCTTTCTTCTGCGCCGGGAGAACGCAGCAGCCTGCGGACCTGGTGAGCTGAATACCCGGCGAGCAAAGCATCCGAGGCGTAAACGAGGCAAGCGAGCCGGCCTGCATGCTAGGCTAAAAGCTAGAGCGACGAGGCCACCGCTACCAAGCCTGCTGCTAGCCAACGTCCGCTCTCTTGAAAACAAGATGGACGAACTACGAGCAAGGATTACAGCTCAACGTGAGATCAGGGAATGCTGTGTCCTCACCTTCACAGAAACCTGGCTGACGGAGGATATACCGGACTCGGCGATCCAGTTGGAATCATTTGCTGCTTACCGGGGAGATCGGACTTTAGCGTCTGGTAAACACAGAGGTGGCGGCGTCTGTGTTTACGTAAACAAACGGTGGTGCACAGACGTACAGACGATGGAAAAGCACTGCTCGCAGGACATTGAGCTGCTGATGGTGAAATGCAGACCTTTTTATTTGCCTCGTGAGTTTAGCGCTGTGTATTTAACTGCTGTTTACATCCCACCACGAGCTAACACTGCTAATGCACTAGGCCTCCTGCATGACATCATTGATAAACACGAGACCAAACACCCAGACGCTGTATTTATTATATCTGGCGATTTCAACCACTGTAACCTCAGGACTGTCCTCCCCAAATATTACCAGCATGTGAGCTTTCCCACAAGGGAAAATAACATCCTGGACCAAGTCTACTGCAACATGAAAGGTGCTTTGAAGGCTGTTCCAAGACCCCACTTTGGAAAGGCTGACCACATCTCTATATTCCTTTATCCAACATACAGACAACTTCTTAAAAAAGCTCCCCCTGTACGTACAGCAGTTAAAGTATGGAATGAAGAAACTGATCAAGTACTTCAGGACTGCTTTGGCTGCACAAACTGGGATGTGTTTAAAACTGCAGCGGGGAGGGAAGATTGTACTGTTGATTTGGATGAATATGCTTCTGCTGTTACTGGCTACATTAGCACATGCATAGAGACTGTTACCACCACCAAGTATTACAGAAAATACCCTAACCAAAAACAGTGGATGAACTGTGATGTAAGGGCTAAGCTACGTGCTCGTTCGACTGCATTTGTCATGGGCACCGCTGATGACTACAAAAAGGCCAGATATGACCTGAGGAGGTCCATACGGGAGGCCAAGAGGCAGTACAGACAGAAGCTGGAGGGCTACTATTCCACCTCAGACCCTCGGCGCATGTGGGCGGGGCTCCAGCACATCACAGACTATCGACAGCAGAGTAGCGTAGCCACGTCCAGCCAAACCACACTTCCTGATGAGTTGAACGAGTTCTATGCCCGCTTTGATACCCAAACTCCTGATGAGCAGAGAGGGTGGCTGAACCTGGGGAGCACACAGGACTCACCTCTCATGGTGACATCAGCTGATGTGCGCAGGGTTCTAAACAAAACAAACCCACGAAAAGCAGCAGGGCCAGACAACATCTCAGGACGTGCACTTCGGGTTTGCTCATCAGAGCTAGCTGATGTGCTTGCTGACATATTTAACCTGTCGCTTGCACAAGCATCTGTACCGACCTGCTTTAAGTCCACCACCATAGTGCCCGTACCCAAGAAGAGCAACGTGACCTGCTTGAATGACTATCGCCCTATAGCACTCACTCCTATTGTTATGAAGTGCTTTGAAAGATTAGTCATGACCCACATCAAAAAGAGCATCCCGGCGGCAACCGTGGACCCTCTACAGTTTGCATATCGCCAGAACCGGTCCACGGATGATGCAGTCAACACTGCCATCCACACAGCCCTTTCTCACCTACAGGGCCAGGACACATACGTCAGAATGCTATTTATAGACTATAGCTCTGCATTCAATACAGTCAGCCCCCACAAACTCACAGATAAGCTCCTCACACTTGGCCTGTCTCCCTCCCTCTGTAACTGGGTGTTTAACTTTCTCACAGGCAGGCCCCAGTCAGTCAGAGTCCACAACCGCACATCCAGCTCAAGAATTGTGAGCACTGGGACCCCACAGGGGTGTGTGCTGAGTCCACTCCTCTACACGCTCTTCACCTACGATTGCGTGGCCTCCCAGAACAACACCAGCATCATTAAATTTGCAGATGACACTACAGTCATCGGACTGATCACTGGTGGTGTTGAAACATCATACAGAAGAGAGGTGGCGGACCTCATAGCTTGGTGTCGTGATAACAATCTCCTTCTCAATACAGATAAGACTAAAGAGATGATCATCGACCCAAGAACAAGGGAAAAGGAGCCGCATAGACCCCTGTTTATTGATGAGACTGAGGTGGAGAGGGTGAAAACCTTCAAGTTCCTTGGCACACACATCAGCGAGGACCTCACCTGGTCTCACAACACCCAACAAATTCTGAAGAAGTCCCAAAGGAGACTGTACTTCCTGAGAAGACTGAGGAAATTTGGCATGTCCACCACAATCCTGAGTTGCTTCTACAGATGCACTATCGAAAGTGTCCTTACCGCCTCCATCACTGTTTGGTACGGTAACTGTACAACACGTGATAGGAAGGCACTCCAGCGGGTGATCAAGACCTCACAGAACATTGTTGGGGCAGCCCTCCCCACACTGCAAGACATTTATAAATCTAGAGTCCTACGAAGAACACACAACCTCATCAAGGACAGCACACATCCACAACACTCACTATTCACACTCCTACCGTCAGGCAGACGCTACAGGAGTTTGAAGTCCAGGACCACAAGGCTGGCAAACAGTTTTTACCCACAGGCCATCAGGCTCCTCAACGAAGCACTCGCACACGCCGCACGCAACACACGCACACACTCATAGCACTTTATTTATTTATTTATTTGTATTATTTACTTGTATTAATGTCTCGTCTGTTGTTGTTGCTTAATTTATTGGTATATATGTTTGTGTTTATGTTTCTTATGTTCTTATTCTTTCATTTGTTTTCTTTCTTTTCTTGGGAGAATGAACAGAATAAGATTTTCATTGCATGGTATAACTGCTGTTTTACCATGCACATGACAATAAAACTCTCTTGAATCTTGAATCTTGAATCTGTGCTAAACGTTACTTTCATGTAGTATTGTATCTACCAAGCCAAAATTATGGTTATGCCTGTGGTTTACACTCCCACCAAAAGAAATTGAATCTAAAGCGTCTTTCAGGCAGAGCTCCTGATCATTTGTACAGGCGCAATCCCTGAATACTACCTCCAAAGGTGGAGTGTTGTCTGGGTGGTTTGGTCCAGCAATTCCATGCTTGGACCATTTATGCCAAACAAGCATCTGGGAAAAACGTTGTGTGAAATGGACCAAATATACTAAGGGAGAAGCTTAGACCAGTTGTGGTTCTTTTCTGGGAGTGGCCTCATGAAGCTTGCATGCAGTTTGCATGCAGTTTGCTTTGTTGCTCTTCAACGCCATCAAAGGGCAATGGGAAGCCCCAGTGGCCTAATGGATAAGGCACTGGCCTCCTAAGCCTCCTAAGTCCTATCTGGGGTGTGTGGAAAATGAATGTCTGTACATTTGCATTGTTTGACAATTCCCATTTTGTAGCACTTCCTCGTCTTACCCGCTTGGCTACTTGAAAATAAAGTTATACCAATTTTTTTTGCTTGTTTGAGAAGCAAACAGGAGGCCCCACTGTACTTCCAAGTGGGTATTGTAACTACGAGTCCCATCTGTGGTAAAAGTTACTTTAATGTAGTATTGTATCTACCAAGCCAAAATTATGGTTATGCCTGTGGTTTACACTCCCACCAAAAGAAATTGAATCTAAAGCATCTTTCAGGCAGAGCTCCTGATCATTTGCACAGATGCCTTCCCTGAATACTACCTCCGAAGGTGGAGTGTTGTCTGGGTGGTTTGGTCCACCAATTCCATGCTTGGACCATTTATGCCAAACAAGCATCTGGGAAAAAAGTTGTGTGAAATGGACCAAATATACTAAGGGAGAAGCTTAGACCAGTTGTGGTTCTTTTCTGGGAGTGGCCTCATGAAGCTTGCATGCAGTTTGCTTTGTTGCTCTTCAACGCCATCAAAGGGCAATGGGAAGCCCCAGTGGCCTAATGGATAAGACACTGGCCTCCTAAGCCAGGGATTGTAGGTTCAAGTCCTATCTGGGGTGTGTGTGGAAAATGAATGTCTATACATTTGCATTGTTTGACAATTCCCATTTCATAGTACTTCCTCTTCTTACAGGTGTCTTACCCGCTTGGCTACTTGAAAATAAAGTTATACCAATTTTTTTTGCTTGTTGGAGAAGCAAACAGGAGGCCCCACTGGACACCAAAGGCAGGTGTTGTAACTACGAGTCCCATCTGTGCTAAACGTCACTTTCATGTAGTATTTTATCTACCAAGCCTACATTATAGTTATGCCTGTGGTTTACACTCCCACCAAAAGAAATTGAATCTAAAGCGTCTTTCAGGCAGAGCTCCTGATCATTTGCACAGGCGCAATCCCTGAATACTACCTCCGAAGGTGGAGTGTTGTCTGGTTGGTTTGGTCCACCAATTCCATGCTTGGACCATTTATGCCAAACAAGCATCTGGGAAAAAAGTTGTGTGAAATGGACCAAATATACTAAGGGAGAAGCTTAGACCAGTTGTGGTTCTTTTCTGGGAGTGGCCTCATGAAGCTTTCAAATGCAGTTTGTTTTGCTTTGTGGATGACCACCAGCACAGAGAAAACTGCCATCACTTGCTTTGTTGCTCTTCAACGCTGTCAAGAGACATAGCTGAGCCCCAGTGGCCTAATGGATAAGGCATTGGCCTCCTAAGCCAGGGATTGTAGGTTTGAGTCCTTTCTGGGGTGTGTTTTTGTGTGGAATATGGATGTTTATACATTTGCATTGTTTGACAATTTTCATTTTGTGGCACTTCCTCTTCTTACAGGTGTCCTACCCGCTTGGATACTTGATCAGAAAGTTATACCAATTTTTTTTGCTTGTTGGAGAAGCAAACAGGAGGCCCCACTGGATTCCAAAGGCAGGTGTTGTCACTACGAGTCCCATCTGTGCTAAACGTTACTTTCATGTAGTATTGTATCTACCAAGCCAAAATTATGGTTATGCCTGTGGTTTACACTCCCACCAAAAGAAATTGAATCTAAAGCGTCTTTCAGGCAGAGCTCCTGATCATTTGCACAGATGCCTTCCCTGAATACTACCTCCGAAGGTGGAGTGTTGTCTGGGTGGTTTGGTCCACCAATTCCATGCTTGGACCATTTATGCCAAACAAGCATCTGGGAAAAAAGTTGTGTGAAATGGACCAAATATACTAAGGGAGAAGCTTAGACCAGTTGTGTTTTTTTCTGGGAGTGGCCTCATGAAGCTTGCATGCAGTTTGCATGCAGTTTGCTTTGTTGCTCTTCAACGCCGTCAAAGGACATTGGGGAGCTCCAGGGGCCTAATGGATAAGGCACTGGCCTCCTAACCCAGGGATTATAGTTTCAAGTTCTAATTGGGGTGTGTGTGGAACATGAATGTCTCGACATTTGGATTGTTCAACAATTCCCATTTCGTGGCACTTCCTCTTCTTACAGGTGTCATACCCGCTTGGCTACTTGAATAGAAAGTTCTACCATTTTTTTTTTGCTTGTTGGAGAAGCAAACAGGAGGCCCCACTGGACACCAAAGGCAGGTGTTGTAACTACGAGTCCCATCTGTGCTAAACGTCACTTTCATGTAGTATTGTATCTACCAAGCCAAAATTATGGTTATGCCTGTGGTTTACACTCCCACCAAAAGAAATTGAATCTAAAGCCTCTTTTTCATGCAGAGCTCCCGATCATTTGCACAGGCGCAATCCCTGAATACTACCTCCAAAGGTGGAGTGTTGTCTGGGTGGTTTGGTCCAGCAATTCCATGCTTGGACCATTTATGCCAAACAAGCATCTGGGAAAAAAGTTGTATGAAATGGACCAAATATACTAAGGGAGAAGCTTAGACCAGTTGTGGTTCTTTTCTGGGAGTGGCCTCATGAAGCTTGCATGCAGTTTGCATGCAGTTTGCTTTGTTGCTCTTCAACGCCATCAAAGGGCAATGGGAAGCCCCAGTGGCCTAATGGATAAGGCACTGGCCTCCTAAGCCAGGGATTGTAGGTTCAAGTCCTATCTGGGGTGTGTGTGGAAAATGAATGTCTATACATTTGCATTGTTTGACAATTCCCATTTCGTAGCTCTTCTTACAGGTGTCTTACCCGCTTGGCTACTTGAAAATAAAGTTATACCAATTTTTTTTGCTTGTTTGAGAAGCAGGCCTCATCGAGCTGTGACCTGCAGCGTTTACTGGGACGGTTTGCATCTGAGTGTGAAGCTTCTGGGATGAGACTCAGCACCTCCAAATCCGAGGCCATGGTTCTCAGTCGGAAAAGGGTGGATTGCTCCCTCCGGGTTGGGAATGAGGTCCTGCCCCAGGTGGAGGAGTTCAAGTATCTCGGGGTCTTGTTCACGAGTGAGGGAAGGTTGGAGCGTGAGGTCGATAGGCGGATCGGCGCAGCGTCTGCAGTAATGCGGTCGCTGTACCGGACCGTCGTGGTGAAGAGAGAGTTGAGCCGGAAGGCAAAGCTCTCAATTTACCGATCGATCTATGTTCCCACCCTCACCTATGGTCATGAGCTTTGGGTCATGACCGAAAGAACGAGATCGCGGATACAAGCGGCTGAAATGAGTTTTCTTCGTAGGGTAGCGGGACTCACCCTAAGAGACAGGGTGAGGAGCTCGGTTATCCGAGAGGAGCTCAGAGTAGAGCCGCTGCTCCTTCACATCGAGAGGAGCCAGCTGAGGTGGCTCGGGCATCTAGTCCGGATGCCTCCCGGACGCCTCCCTGGTGAGGTGTTTCGGGCATGCCCAGCCGGGAGAAGGCCCCGGGGAAGACCTAGGACACGCTGGAGGGATTATGTCTCACAGCTGGCCTGGGAACGCCTCGGTGTCCTCCCGGTGGAGCTGGAGGAGGTGGTCGGGGACCGGGAAGTCTGGGCTTCCCTACTGAGACTGCTGCCCCCGCGACCCGGACCCGGATAAGTGGAGGAAAATGGAATGGATGGAATGGAATGGAATGTTTGAGAAGCAAACAGGAGGCCCCACTGTACTTCCAAGTGGGTATTGTAACTACGAGTCCCATCTGTGGTAGTATCCAAAAGTTACCCGATCATTTGCACAGATGCCTTTCCTGAATACTACCTCCGAAGGTGGAGTGTTGTCTGGGTGGTTTGGTCCACGAATTCCATGCTTGGACCATTAATGCCAAACAAGCATCTGGGAAAAAATTTGTGTGAAATGGACCAAATATACTAAGGGAGAAGCTTAGACCAGTTGTGGTTCTTTTCTGGGAGTGGCCTCATGAAGCTTGCATGCAGTTTGCTTTGTTGCTCTTCAACGCCATCAAAGCGCAATGGGAAGCCCCAGTGGCCTAATGGATAAGGCACTGGCCTCCTAAGCCAGGGATTGTAGGTTCAAGTCCTATCTGGGGTGTGTGTGGAAAATGAATGTCTATACATTTGCATTGTTTGACAATTCCCATTTCGTAGTACTTCCTCTTCTTACAGGTGTCTTACCCGCTTGGCTACTTGAAAATAAAGTTATACCAATTTTTTTTGCTTGTTGGAGAAGCAAACAGGAGGCCCCACTGGACACCAAAGGCAGGTGTTGTAACTACGAGTCCCATCTGTGCTAAACGTCACTTTCATGTAGTATTTTATCTACCAAGCCTACATTATAGTTATGCCTGTGGTTTACACTCCCACCAAAAGAAATTGAATCTAAAGCGTCTTTCAGGCAGAGCTCCTGATCATTTGCACAGGCGCAATCCCTGAATACTACCTCCGAAGGTGGAGTGTTGTCTGGTTGGTTTGGTCCACCAATTCCATGCTTGGACCATTTATGCCAAACAAGCATCTGGGAAAAAAGTTGTGTGAAATGGACCAAATATACTAAGGGAGAAGCTTAGACCAGTTGTGGTTCTTTTCTGGGAGTGGCCTCATGAAGCTTTCAAATGCAGTTTGTTTTGCTTTGTGGATGACCACCAGCACAGAGAAAACTGCCATCACTTGCTTTGTTGCTCTTCAACGCTGTCAAGAGACATAGCTGAGCCCCAGTGGCCTAATGGATAAGGCATTGGCCTCCTAAGCCAGGGATTGTAGGTTTGAGTCCTTTCTGGGGTGTGTTTTTGTGTGGAATATGGATGTTTATACATTTGCATTGTTTGACAATTTTCATTTTGTGGCACTTCCTCTTCTTACAGGTGTCCTACCCGCTTGGATACTTGATCAGAAAGTTATACCAATTTTTTTTGCTTGTTGGAGAAGCAAACAGGAGGCCCCACTGGATTCCAAAGGCAGGTGTTGTCACTACGAGTCCCATCTGTGCTAAACGTTACTTTCATGTAGTATTGTATCTACCAAGCCAAAATTATGGTTATGCCTGTGGTTTACACTCCCACCAAAAGAAATTGAATCTAAAGCGTCTTTCAGGCAGAGCTCCTGATCATTTGCACAGATGCCTTCCCTGAATACTACCTCCGAAGGTGGAGTGTTGTCTGGGTGGTTTGGTCCACCAATTCCATGCTTGGACCATTTATGCCAAACAAGCATCTGGGAAAAAAGTTGTGTGAAATGGACCAAATATACTAAGGGAGAAGCTTAGACCAGTTGTGTTTTTTTCTGGGAGTGGCCTCATGAAGCTTGCATGCAGTTTGCATGCAGTTTGCTTTGTTGCTCTTCAACGCCGTCAAAGGACATTGGGGAGCTCCAGGGGCCTAATGGATAAGGCACTGGCCTCCTAACCCAGGGATTATAGTTTCAAGTTCTAATTGGGGTGTGTGTGGAACATGAATGTCTCGACATTTGGATTGTTCAACAATTCCCATTTCGTGGCACTTCCTCTTCTTACAGGTGTCATACCCGCTTGGCTACTTGAATAGAAAGTTCTACCATTTTTTTTTTGCTTGTTGGAGAAGCAAACAGGAGGCCCCACTGGACACCAAAGGCAGGTGTTGTAACTACGAGTCCCATCTGTGCTAAACGTCACTTTCATGTAGTATTGTATCTACCAAGCCAAAATTATGGTTATGCCTGTGGTTTACACTCCCACCAAAAGAAATTGAATCTAAAGCCTCTTTTTCATGCAGAGCTCCCGATCATTTGCACAGGCGCAATCCCTGAATACTACCTCCAAAGGTGGAGTGTTGTCTGGGTGGTTTGGTCCAGCAATTCCATGCTTGGACCATTTATGCCAAACAAGCATCTGGGAAAAAAGTTGTATGAAATGGACCAAATATACTAAGGGAGAAGCTTAGACCAGTTGTGGTTCTTTTCTGGGAGTGGCCTCATGAAGCTTGCATGCAGTTTGCATGCAGTTTGCTTTGTTGCTCTTCAACGCCGTCAAAGGACATTGGGGAGCTCCAGGGGCCTAATGGATAAGGCACTGGCCTCCTAACCCAGGGATTATAGTTTCAAGTTCTAATTGGGGTGTGTGTGGAACATGAATGTCTCGACATTTGGATTGTTCAACAATTCCCATTTCGTGGCACTTCCTCTTCTTACAGGTGTCATACCCGCTTGGCTACTTGAATAGAAAGTTCTACCATTTTTTTTTTGCTTGTTGGAGAAGCAAACAGGAGGCCCCACTGGACACCAAAGGCAGGTGTTGTAACTACGAGTCCCATCTGTGCTAAACGTCACTTTCATGTAGTATTGTATCTACCAAGCCAAAATTATGGTTATGCCTGTGGTTTACACTCCCACCAAAAGAAATTGAATCTAAAGCCTCTTTTTCATGCAGAGCTCCCGATCATTTGCACAGGCGCAATCCCTGAATACTACCTCCAAAGGTGGAGTGTTGTCTGGGTGGTTTGGTCCAGCAATTCCATGCTTGGACCATTTATGCCAAACAAGCATCTGGGAAAAAAGTTGTATGAAATGGACCAAATATACTAAGGGAGAAGCTTAGACCAGTTGTGGTTCTTTTCTGGGAGTGGCCTCATGAAGCTTGCATGCAGTTTGCATGCAGTTTGCTTTGTTGCTCTTCAACGCCATCAAAGGGCAATGGGAAGCCCCAGTGGCCTAATGGATAAGGCACTGGCCTCCTAAGCCAGGGATTGTAGGTTCAAGTCCTATCTGGGGTGTGTGTGGAAAATGAATGTCTATACATTTGCATTGTTTGACAATTCCCATTTCGTAGCTCTTCTTACAGGTGTCTTACCCGCTTGGCTACTTGAAAATAAAGTTATACCAATTTTTTTTGCTTGTTTGAGAAGCAGGCCTCATCGAGCTGTGACCTGCAGCGTTTACTGGGACGGTTTGCATCTGAGTGTGAAGCTTCTGGGATGAGACTCAGCACCTCCAAATCCGAGGCCATGGTTCTCAGTCGGAAAAGGGTGGATTGCTCCCTCCGGGTTGGGAATGAGGTCCTGCCCCAGGTGGAGGAGTTCAAGTATCTCGGGGTCTTGTTCACGAGTGAGGGAAGGTTGGAGCGTGAGGTCGATAGGCGGATCGGCGCAGCGTCTGCAGTAATGCGGTCGCTGTACCGGACCGTCGTGGTGAAGAGAGAGTTGAGCCGGAAGGCAAAGCTCTCAATTTACCGATCGATCTATGTTCCCACCCTCACCTATGGTCATGAGCTTTGGGTCATGACCGAAAGAACGAGATCGCGGATACAAGCGGCTGAAATGAGTTTTCTTCGTAGGGTAGCGGGACTCACCCTAAGAGACAGGGTGAGGAGCTCGGTTATCCGAGAGGAGCTCAGAGTAGAGCCGCTGCTCCTTCACATCGAGAGGAGCCAGCTGAGGTGGCTCGGGCATCTAGTCCGGATGCCTCCCGGACGCCTCCCTGGTGAGGTGTTTCGGGCATGCCCAGCCGGGAGAAGGCCCCGGGGAAGACCTAGGACACGCTGGAGGGATTATGTCTCACAGCTGGCCTGGGAACGCCTCGGTGTCCTCCCGGTGGAGCTGGAGGAGGTGGTCGGGGACCGGGAAGTCTGGGCTTCCCTACTGAGACTGCTGCCCCCGCAACCCGGACCCGGATAAGTGGAGGAAAATGGAATGGATGGAATGGAATGGAATGTTTGAGAAGCAAACAGGAGGCCCCACTGTACTTCCAAGTGGGTATTGTAACTACGAGTCCCATCTGTGGTAGTATCCAAAAGTTACCCGATCATTTGCACAGATGCCTTTCCTGAATACTACCTCCGAAGGTGGAGTGTTGTCTGGGTGGTTTGGTCCACGAATTCCATGCTTGGACCATTAATGCCAAACAAGCATCTGGGAAAAAATTTGTGTGAAATGGACCAAATATACTAAGGGAGAAGCTTAGACCAGTTGTGGTTCTTTTCTGGGAGTGGCCTCATGAAGCTTGCATGCAGTTTGCTTTGTTGCTCTTCAACGCCATCAAAGCGCAATGGGAAGCCCCAGTGGCCTAATGGATAAGGCACTGGCCTCCTAAGCCAGGGATTGTAGGTTCAAGTCCTATCTGGGGTGTGTGTGGAAAATGAATGTCTATACATTTGCATTGTTTGACAATTCCCATTTCGTAGTACTTCCTCTTCTTACAGGTGTCTTACCCGCTTGGCTACTTGAAAATAAAGTTATACCAATTTTTTTTGCTTGTTGGAGAAGCAAACAGGAGGCCCCACTGGACACCAAAGGCAGGTGTTGTAACTACGAGTCCCATCTGTGCTAAACGTCACTTTCATGTAGTATTTTATCTACCAAGCCTACATTATAGTTATGCCTGTGGTTTACACTCCCACCAAAAGAAATTGAATCTAAAGCGTCTTTCAGGCAGAGCTCCTGATCATTTGCACAGGCGCAATCCCTGAATACTACCTCCGAAGGTGGAGTGTTGTCTGGTTGGTTTGGTCCACCAATTCCATGCTTGGACCATTTATGCCAAACAAGCATCTGGGAAAAAAGTTGTGTGAAATGGACCAAATATACTAAGGGAGAAGCTTAGACCAGTTGTGGTTCTTTTCTGGGAGTGGCCTCATGAAGCTTTCAAATGCAGTTTGTTTTGCTTTGTGGATGACCACCAGCACAGAGAAAACTGCCATCACTTGCTTTGTTGCTCTTCAACGCTGTCAAGAGACATAGCTGAGCCCCAGTGGCCTAATGGATAAGGCATTGGCCTCCTAAGCCAGGGATTGTAGGTTTGAGTCCTTTCTGGGGTGTGTTTTTGTGTGGAATATGGATGTTTATACATTTGCATTGTTTGACAATTTTCATTTTGTGGCACTTCCTCTTCTTACAGGTGTCCTACCCGCTTGGATACTTGATCAGAAAGTTATACCAATTTTTTTTGCTTGTTGGAGAAGCAAACAGGAGGCCCCACTGGATTCCAAAGGCAGGTGTTGTCACTACGAGTCCCATCTGTGCTAAACGTTACTTTCATGTAGTATTGTATCTACCAAGCCAAAATTATGGTTATGCCTGTGGTTTACACTCCCACCAAAAGAAATTGAATCTAAAGCGTCTTTCAGGCAGAGCTCCTGATCATTTGCACAGATGCCTTCCCTGAATACTACCTCCGAAGGTGGAGTGTTGTCTGGGTGGTTTGGTCCACCAATTCCATGCTTGGACCATTTATGCCAAACAAGCATCTGGGAAAAAAGTTGTGTGAAATGGACCAAATATACTAAGGGAGAAGCTTAGACCAGTTGTGTTTTTTTCTGGGAGTGGCCTCATGAAGCTTGCATGCAGTTTGCATGCAGTTTGCTTTGTTGCTCTTCAACGCCGTCAAAGGACATTGGGGAGCTCCAGGGGCCTAATGGATAAGGCACTGGCCTCCTAACCCAGGGATTATAGTTTCAAGTTCTAATTGGGGTGTGTGTGGAACATGAATGTCTCGACATTTGGATTGTTCAACAATTCCCATTTCGTGGCACTTCCTCTTCTTACAGGTGTCATACCCGCTTGGCTACTTGAATAGAAAGTTCTACCATTTTTTTTTTGCTTGTTGGAGAAGCAAACAGGAGGCCCCACTGGACACCAAAGGCAGGTGTTGTAACTACGAGTCCCATCTGTGCTAAACGTCACTTTCATGTAGTATTGTATCTACCAAGCCAAAATTATGGTTATGCCTGTGGTTTACACTCCCACCAAAAGAAATTGAATCTAAAGCCTCTTTTTCATGCAGAGCTCCCGATCATTTGCACAGGCGCAATCCCTGAATACTACCTCCAAAGGTGGAGTGTTGTCTGGGTGGTTTGGTCCAGCAATTCCATGCTTGGACCATTTATGCCAAACAAGCATCTGGGAAAAAAGTTGTATGAAATGGACCAAATATACTAAGGGAGAAGCTTAGACCAGTTGTGGTTCTTTTCTGGGAGTGGCCTCATGAAGCTTGCATGCAGTTTGCATGCAGTTTGCTTTGTTGCTCTTCAACGCCATCAAAGGGCAATGGGAAGCCCCAGTGGCCTAATGGATAAGGCACTGGCCTCCTAAGCCAGGGATTGTAGGTTCAAGTCCTATCTGGGGTGTGTGTGGAAAATGAATGTCTATACATTTGCATTGTTTGACAATTCCCATTTCGTAGCTCTTCTTACAGGTGTCTTACCCGCTTGGCTACTTGAAAATAAAGTTATACCAATTTTTTTTGCTTGTTTGAGAAGCAGGCCTCATCGAGCTGTGACCTGCAGCGTTTACTGGGACGGTTTGCATCTGAGTGTGAAGCTTCTGGGATGAGACTCAGCACCTCCAAATCCGAGGCCATGGTTCTCAGTCGGAAAAGGGTGGATTGCTCCCTTCGGGTTGGGAATGAGGTCCTGCCCCAGGTGGAGGAGTTCAAGTATCTCGGGGTCTTGTTCACGAGTGAGGGAAGGTTGGAGCGTGAGGTCGATAGGCGGATCGGCGCAGCGTCTGCAGTAATGCGGTCGCTGTACCGGACCGTCGTGGTGAAGAGAGAGTTGAGCCGGAAGGCAAAGCTCTCAATTTACCGATCGATCTATGTTCCCACCCTCACCTATGGTCATGAGCTTTGGGTCATGACCGAAAGAACGAGATCGCGGATACAAGCGGCTGAAATGAGTTTTCTTCGTAGGGTAGCGGGACTCACCCTAAGAGACAGGGTGAGGAGCTCGGTTATCCGAGAGGAGCTCAGAGTAGAGCCGCTGCTCCTTCACATCGAGAGGAGCCAGCTGAGGTGGCTCGGGCATCTAGTCCGGATGCCTCCCGGACGCCTCCCTGGTGAGGTGTTTCGGGCATGCCCAGCCGGGAGAAGGCCCCGGGGAAGACCTAGGACACGCTGGAGGGATTATGTCTCACAGCTGGCCTGGGAACGCCTCGGTGTCCTCCCGGTGGAGCTGGAGGAGGTGGTCGGGGACCGGGAAGTCTGGGCTTCCCTACTGAGACTGCTGCCCCCGCGACCCGGACCCGGATAAGTGGAGGAAAATGGAATGGATGGAATGGAATGGAATGTTTGAGAAGCAAACAGGAGGCCCCACTGTACTTCCAAGTGGGTATTGTAACTACGAGTCCCATCTGTGGTAGTATCCAAAAGTTACCCGATCATTTGCACAGATGCCTTTCCTGAATACTACCTCCGAAGGTGGAGTGTTGTCTGGGTGGTTTGGTCCACGAATTCCATGCTTGGACCATTAATGCCAAACAAGCATCTGGGAAAAAATTTGTGTGAAATGGACCAAATATACTAAGGGAGAAGCTTAGACCAGTTGTGGTTCTTTTCTGGGAGTGGCCTCATGAAGCTTGCATGCAGTTTGCTTTGTTGCTCTTCAACGCCATCAAAGCGCAATGGGAAGCCCCAGTGGCCTAATGGATAAGGCACTGGCCTCCTAAGCCAGGGATTGTAGGTTCAAGTCCTATCTGGGGTGTGTGTGGAAAATGAATGTCTATACATTTGCATTGTTTGACAATTCCCATTTCGTAGTACTTCCTCTTCTTACAGGTGTCTTACCCGCTTGGCTACTTGAAAATAAAGTTATACCAATTTTTTTTGCTTGTTGGAGAAGCAAACAGGAGGCCCCACTGGACACCAAAGGCAGGTGTTGTAACTACGAGTCCCATCTGTGCTAAACGTCACTTTCATGTAGTATTTTATCTACCAAGCCTACATTATAGTTATGCCTGTGGTTTACACTCCCACCAAAAGAAATTGAATCTAAAGCGTCTTTCAGGCAGAGCTCCTGATCATTTGCACAGGCGCAATCCCTGAATACTACCTCCGAAGGTGGAGTGTTGTCTGGTTGGTTTGGTCCACCAATTCCATGCTTGGACCATTTATGCCAAACAAGCATCTGGGAAAAAAGTTGTGTGAAATGGACCAAATATACTAAGGGAGAAGCTTAGACCAGTTGTGGTTCTTTTCTGGGAGTGGCCTCATGAAGCTTTCAAATGCAGTTTGTTTTGCTTTGTGGATGACCACCAGCACAGAGAAAACTGCCATCACTTGCTTTGTTGCTCTTCAACGCTGTCAAGAGACATAGCTGAGCCCCAGTGGCCTAATGGATAAGGCATTGGCCTCCTAAGCCAGGGATTGTAGGTTTGAGTCCTTTCTGGGGTGTGTTTTTGTGTGGAATATGGATGTTTATACATTTGCATTGTTTGACAATTTTCATTTTGTGGCACTTCCTCTTCTTACAGGTGTCCTACCCGCTTGGATACTTGATCAGAAAGTAAAACCAATTTTTTTTGCTTGTTGGAGAAGCAAACAGGAGGCCCCACTGGATTCCAAAGGCAGGTGTTGTCACTACGAGTCCCATCTGTGCTAAACGTTACTTTCATGTAGTATTGTATCTACCAAGCCAAAATTATGGTTATGCCTGTGGTTTACACTCCCACCAAAAGAAATTGAATCTAAAGCGTCTTTCAGGCAGAGCTCCTGATCATTTGCACAGATGCCTTCCCTGAATACTACCTCCGAAGGTGGAGTGTTGTCTGGGTGGTTTGGTCCACGAATTCCATGCTTGGACCATTAATGCCAAACAAGCATCTGGGAAAAAATTTGTGTGAAATGGACCAAATATACTAAGGGAGAAGCTTAGACCAGTTGTGGTTCTTTTCTGGGAGTGGCCTCATGAAGCTTGCATGCAGTTTGCTTTGTTGCTCTTCAACGCCATCAAAGCGCAATGGGAAGCCCCAGTGGCCTAATGGATAAGGCACTGGCCTCCTAAGCCAGGGATTGTAGGTTCAAGTCCTATCTGGGGTGTGTGTGGAAAATGAATGTCTATACATTTGCATTGTTTGACAATTCCCATTTCGTAGTACTTCCTCTTCTTACAGGTGTCTTACCCGCTTGGCTACTTGAAAATAAAGTTATACCAATTTTTTTTGCTTGTTGGAGAAGCAAACAGGAGGCCCCACTGGACACCAAAGGCAGGTGTTGTAACTACGAGTCCCATCTGTGCTAAACGTCACTTTCATGTAGTATTTTATCTACCAAGCCTACATTATAGTTATGCCTGTGGTTTACACTCCCACCAAAAGAAATTGAATCTAAAGCGTCTTTCAGGCAGAGCTCCTGATCATTTGCACAGGCGCAATCCCTGAATACTACCTCCGAAGGTGGAGTGTTGTCTGGTTGGTTTGGTCCACCAATTCCATGCTTGGACCATTTATGCCAAACAAGCATCTGGGAAAAAAGTTGTGTGAAATGGACCAAATATACTAAGGGAGAAGCTTAGACCAGTTGTGGTTCTTTTCTGGGAGTGGCCTCATGAAGCTTTCAAATGCAGTTTGTTTTGCTTTGTGGATGACCACCAGCACAGAGAAAACTGCCATCACTTGCTTTGTTGCTCTTCAACGCTGTCAAGAGACATAGCTGAGCCCCAGTGGCCTAATGGATAAGGCATTGGCTACTTGAATAGAAAGTTCTACCATTTTTTTTTTGCTTGTTGGAGAAGCAAACAGGAGGCCCCACTGGACACCAAAGGCAGGTGTTGTAACTACGAGTCCCATCTGTGCTAAACGTTACTTTCATGTAGTATTGTATCTACCAAGCCAAAATTATGGTTATGCCTGTGGTTTACACTCCCACCAAAAGAAATTGAATCTAAAGCCTCTTTCAGGCAGAGCTCCTGATCATTTGCACAGGCGCAATCCCTGAATACTACCTCCGAAGGTGGAGTGTTTTCTGGGTGGTTTGGTCCACCAATTCCATGCTTGTACCATTTGTGCCAAACAAGCATCTGGGAAAAAAAATTGTGTTAAATGGACCAAATATACTAGGGGAGAAGCTTGTACCAGTTGTGTTTTTTTCTGGGAGTGGCCTCATGAAGCTTTCAAATGCATTTTGTTTTGCTTTTTGGATGACCAACAGCATAAACAAACCTGCCATCACTTGCTTTGTTACTCTTCAACGCCTTCAAAGGACATCAGAAATCCCCAGTTCCCGAATGAATCAGGCACTGGTCTACAAAAGCAAGAGCTGTCACTTCAGGTCCTTCCAGGGGTGTGTGTGGAACATACATTTTTATACATTTGCAGTGTTTACTGTTTGACGAAACCCATTTCATCGCATTTTAAATTCTCACAGGCGTCCTACCCACTTTGATGCCAAACAAGCATTTGGGAAAAAAAAGATCTGTTAAATGGACCAAAGATACGAGGGGAGAAGCTTGTACCAGTTGTGGTTCTGTTCTGGGAGTGGCCTCATTAGGCTTTCAAATGCAGTTTGTTTTGCTTTGTGGATGACCACCAGCACAGAGAAAACTGTCATCACTTGCTTTGTTGCTCTTCAACGCTGTCAAAAGACATTGGAGAGCCCCAGTGGCCTAATGGATAAGGCACTGGCGCCCTAAGACAAGGACTGTAGGTTTAATTCCAGTCTGGTCTCTGGTTATGGACCTTCAATTTTTGCAGTGTTCACTGTTAAACGTTTCTCATTTTGTGGCATTTCCAATTCATACAGGTTTCCTTCAAGCTTCGATACTTCATAAGAAAAATAACCAGTTTATTTTGCTTGTTGGAGAAGCAAAGAGGAGGTCCCAATGGCTTCCTAAGGCAGGGATTGCAGCTCCAAGTCCCATCTGTGGTTGAAAGATTACTTTAGTGTTTTATCTACCAAGCCAAAATTATGGTTGCACCTGTGGTCTATACTCCCACCAAAGGGACCAAAGACACTAGGGGAGAAGCTTCAACCAGTTCTGGTTCTTTTCTGGCAGTGGCCTCATGAAGATTCTAACTGCAGTTTGTTTTGCTTGTTGGAAGACCACCAGCACAAGCAAAACTGCCATCATTTGCTCTGTTGCTCTTCTACGCTTTCAAGTGACATCAGAACACCCCAGTGGCCTAATGGAGAAGGCACTGGCTTCCTAAGCAAGGGATTGTAGGTTCGAGTTCTATCTGGGGTGTTACACTTACCTTGATGTCCCTTTATTTGCAGTGTTCACTGTAGAACAACTCTAGTTGTAGCATTTTCAGAGAGGTGTGCTTACCAGCTCAGTTACTGGGAAGAAAGTTCTACCAGTTTATTTGGCTTGTTGGAGAAGCAAACTGGAGGCCCCAGTAGCCTCCTAAGGCAGGGATTGTAGCTTTGAGTCCTATCAGGGGTTTAAACTTTACTTTAGTCTTGTATGTACTAAGCCAAAATTATGGTTTAGACTTCAGAATCGGCCTTTACCAGCCTGTGATTTCCACTCTCACCAACAAGAGTTGACTCTAAAGCAGGGGTGTCAAACTCGTGCCACCGAGGGCTGAGACACTGCAGGTTTTCTTTCCAGCCACCTTCGGTTTGAGGGAAGGAGCTCATCAATTAAATCACCTGCTGAAGAAACTGGTTGGAGAGAAAACCTGCAGCATCTCGGCCCTCCATGGCACGAGTTTGACACATGTGCTGTAAAGCCTCTTTCAGGCAGCGATCATGAGCATTTACATACTGTAGGTGGGGTCCCTGAGTACTACCTCCAAAGGTGGAGTGTTGTCTGGCTGGTTTGGTCCACCAATTCCAGGTCTGTGACATTTATGCCAAATAACTATCTGGGGGAAAATAAGGCTTTGAAAAAGTGTGGTTGGATGCAGCTCAAAGTCATCAGTAACAACTCAAGAATAACATAGATTACACCTGAATCATTTTTTTTTCCTTTTTCTTTAACACTGCAGAAGGTTCATAGTGTCATTACTCCTACTCCTATTTGGTTTTTGATATATACTTTTTAACACCTTTCTTCACACACAGGAAGAGAACAAAATGCAAATGACATAATGCATAATGCAACATGTAAAATGTATGGTGTGAATGTATTGTCAGCATCTTCTTTCCACTCGTTTTTTGACATGTTGAATTGTGCAAATGTAACCACGTGATGTAACCTAACTTGTTAAATATGTCTGAAACAACAACACCATCATACATCACTACATTTGCCACCCATCCCTAACTATTGCACTTCATGTGTTTTCGATCAGTTTGGTGACCCAATTTTCAGCATGTTTACTGTATGTTGTGTGGTGCATATTACTTCCTCTATTTCCACTACAGAAATATAATCTGGGACAAGACTGTGGAAGAACATGAAGTTCCCAAAAAGTAAAGTTTTGCACTAAACAGCAAAAAAATATGACTTGTGTATAAGTGTTGTTACAGTTGTGTACCCTAGTGGTCTGGTTGGTACGCCACTGGCCTACTGATCCAGGAATTTGGGTTTCCCCTCTGGGGAGTGTGCAGAACTTAAGTATGATCCTGCATTTCCAGTTTATACAAGTTTTTCAGGTACTACTTTCAAAAGAGTGTAGTTGGAGCGACTCAGTCTCAATATTCTGTGGTTATGGATACTTTAGAAGAAGGTTCTACCGGGTTGTTCTACTTGTTAGAGAAGCGAGAGGGATGAAAGAGGTGATCTTTCATCCCACGATCCCAGTCGGGCCCTACTGGGATCGTAGGTTCGAGTCTCATTCAGGGTGGAAAATCTTCTTCGGTATTGTATTTACCAAACTAAATATATGGTTGTGGCTCAAAGATTTGCACTCCTACCGGCAGGAGTTGAATTTGAAGCCTCTTTCAGGCAGAGATAATGAACATTTGCGTAGGTACCATCCATGAATGCTACTTCAGTGGCCTAATGAATAAGGCATTGTTATCCCAAACCAGCAGTTGTGAGTTCAAGTCACATCTGGGGGCTTTATAGTACTTCAGTATCATTGCATTTTCAGTATTACCTGTTGAACACTCTCTGGTTTGTGGCATTTCCAGTTTATACAAGTGTTGTCCCACCTCGGGTACTAGCAAGATACTAAAAATTGCAAGATTTTACATTTTGCACTGTTGGATCTTGAGGAGGTTTTAAGTAGAGACAAAAAAAATGAGCATTAAAGTGAAATAAGCTGCTCATCAGTTGATCAAAAGTTTAAGCCAACATCTAAAAATAATGAGAAAAGTAGAAAACTTTGGAAAAAGGAGTCAGTAATGAGTAGCTGAGCCATTCTTGTTAATCAGCTGAAAAATGGGTTTGAGCATGCTTGATGCCAGTGTTTCCAGGAGCCTAGTGACGCTGGTGATGATGGCTTCACGGGGGGCATCCACTGTGTGGAATTGATGTCCATTTTTGTAAACTTCCTTTGCCATCGTTCCCCAAATGTTCTCAGTTGGAGTTAGATCAGGGGAACATGCAGGATGGTCCAAAAGAGTAAGCTTATTTTTCTGAAGAAGTCCTTGGTCAGGCGGTCATTGTGAACGGCAGCATTGTCCTGTTGAAAAAGCCAGTCATTACCACACAGACGAGGGTCTTCAGTCATGAGAGATGCCTCCTGCAACATCTGCACATAGATAACTGCCGTTTGACGCTCCTGCACAACCTGAAGCTCTAGTATTCCTTTTAAGGTAAAAGCAGCCCCCTCCACTGTGCGTGGAAAACATATCAGGTGGGATCTCCTTCTCATGCCAGTAACGTTGGAAGACATCAGGACCATGAAGGTTACATGTTTTCTCATCAGAGAATAAAACTTTCTTCCACCTTTCAATGTCCCATGTTTGGTGCTCTCGTTCAAATTCCAAACGGGAAATTTTGTGGCGTTGAAGGAGACAAGGCCTTTGAAGACCTTTAACTTTTTAAAAGTTTTTAAAAATGCCGTCTGATCGTTACTGGACTGTACTCGACACCAGTAACAATCCTCATTTGAGCTGAGGATGGTGCCGTTTCTTGACGGACAGCCAATCGGGTCCACCAATTGACTTTTTTGCTCCATAACCCTCAGGATCTTGGAAGAAGTTTGAAATGACTGTCTTCCTGTGTCCAATCTCAGCAGTAGCGCAGTGACTATGCAGCTCAACAATCCCACCACGTTCAAAGAGAAAAAGTTTTTTTGCTTTCGCAATCAAGAGATCTTAAACTTTTGATCAGCTGATGAACAGCCTAGTTCACTTTAACAATCCCACCACGTTCACTGGTCTTAAAATTTTGATTCAGAGTACGTATATTTTCTATTTTTTTCTTGGCCTATGTACCTTCTACAAGTTTCATGAAAATAGGATATTTATTTTTTGGGTAATCCTGCTAACTCACACCAGTGATCCAAACATACAACAACAGAACATTACATGTTGTGGGTTCTTTCTTGGGGAGAAGCTGCACACCTCCACAGGTTCTATGCTAATCTTCGAGTACTTGAGTTTGACCATAGTTTTGCTGACAAACCATCATTGACACAAACATAATCTCATTGGAGGAGGTAGTAAATGATTCAGATGATTTGTATATGTAACTGTTGTGCCCACAGACATCACTGCTTTCTCATGCTGGAGTTCCTCCTGACCTCCATACGCCCACATTAGCTGGACCTGCCAGCATTGTACATGGTTTTTATCACACACACACATTTGTTATTGAGCTCTCAAATGGCACCAGATGTAGGAATGAAGGTAAAAGGTAATGGTCCTCCAGCCTCTGTGGGATTGAAAGCGGTCTTCTCGTATTGACATAAATATTCATCAAAGGGAGCAGCCGGCCCTCAGGTGCAATGGGCTGCCAAGTCACTGGTGGGAAAATCATGCAAATGATGCATGAAGTTAGTGTAGAACATTAATATTCATTGGAGAATTAACATAACACAGAGAGAATGGTTTGCACAGCCAAGAATTGCTGAACCTCAAACCAAGATAAGGCACACAATTCACATGGTTGCACTTCTTCCAATGATGACCAAGTGAATACTACTGTGTGTGTGTGTGGGGGGGTGGTGTTTAGGTGGAACCAGTTGGACCTGGCCATTGTACTGCTGTCAGTGATGGGCATCACACTGGAGGAGATTGAGATCAATGCGTCCCTGCCCATCAACCCCACCATCATCAGGATCATGAGGGTGCTCAGGATAGCA
Source organism: Dunckerocampus dactyliophorus (assembly GCF_027744805.1). Taxonomy (NCBI): domain Eukaryota; kingdom Metazoa; phylum Chordata; class Actinopteri; order Syngnathiformes; family Syngnathidae; genus Dunckerocampus; species Dunckerocampus dactyliophorus. Next base: position 5,258,275 of record NC_072824.1, read on the forward strand.
CGAGGTAAACACTCACACACACAAACACACACACACACACACTTCATTTTCAAATCAGCAGCTTTCGACTAAAGTGGGGTACACACAAAGACTTTTAAAGCGTAAATGACATTCCAAATCAATGTCGTCAGTGGCTTTATGACGCTCACAAGTCTGGCATGTTCCTATTGTTAACCAAATGGGAAGGTCCTCTATTTCCTTCTGTTTGAAACCTATTATGCAATAGGTTGCATGGGCCCCAGTGGCCAAATGGATAAGGTGTGGTCCTGCTAAGCCAGCGATTGTGAGTCCCACCTGGGGTTTGTGTTTCTAAGGTTTTCTCTATGCCCAAAGTGCAGTTGATTCTAAAGCCTTCAAGCCTCATGCCTTAGTCCTACAGAATGGACACGTCAGAGCAGTGAATGTAACATTTACCCACCTCACCCTTTCTCAGCAAATTGTGATATTGCCACATAGCTATACTCTCACCCTGCCCCTTTAGGTACCCAACTATGCTGCTTGGAACCCCAATCAATACTTGAGACAAAGATTGGACTGGTTCCACTCTGACCTATTGTATGGGGCTGAAGAGAGCCCCAGTGACCTAAAGCGGTGGTCCCCAACCTTTTTGGATCCACAGACTGGCTTGTTTTTCCACAAATCCCTGGTGGATGGGCGTGGTGAGTGGGGAAGCGGGGAAGGAGGGTCTTCGTACAGTATAGTGATCTAATTTATCTTATTTATTATGTATTGTGTAAAACTAAGACAGGACCGCACAAAATGAATACAGACCTATCATCCACCACTATAAGCATGGAGTTTGTTTTTCGGAGAGAAGATTACAACGTCGCTGTTTGATGTGTGTGGTAATAGGCAGTGTGCTAGCGTGAATTAACTTGAGGTTGTGCACTGAACAAATATGCACATCTGTGCAGCGTGCTAGCTGGTGCATTCAAGGACTGTCGAAAGTCGGACCAGGCTGCTGATCGCAACTAAACCAGGGATTGTGGGACTTATCTGGGTGACATCTCCTACTTAACGTTGTCACGAATGGATATGATAGATAACAGTCAGATAGATAGATAGATACTTTATTCCATCCATCCATTTTCTATACCGCTTCATCCTCATTAGGGTCGCGGGGGCATGCTGGAGCCTATCCCAGCTGACTTCGGGCGAGAGGCGGGGTACACCCTGGACTGCTCGGCAGCCAATAGCAGAGATACTTTATTATTACACACAATTGTATAATCACAATAGTATAATACGTAATCAAAACAATAATACCTCTGAAGGTGGCGTATTGTCAGGGAAATTCCAACAATCTGGAAAAATCACAGGCTATGTCAGAGGGGCTATGGATACTTGAGAAGAAGACTGTAGCAACTCCTTATTATTCTAAATCAACAGAGACAAAAGTGTCTGCCATAGAAGCCATAGAAATTAAGCACTATTAATAGTAAACAGTTATCTATATTTAACTTTGACAACAAGTGAGGACATAAAGTGTATTGCGGTGGAGTCCGCTCGCTAAACCAAGCTCTCGCTTATAGGAAAAGTGAAGTTTTTGGGGAATTCTGCCCATCCTCCGCAATCCTTATGAAAATAAATATAAACAAATGAAATATAAATAAATAAATGATAAATAAATGAATGATAATAAATATAAATAAATGAAATATAAACACACATGTCATTTCTTGTCCCAAGAACCAGATTTGGCCACCGAAGACTAGGTCGGCCAGGCGCCCACCCTCGACCACCACCCAAAACACATTGCACCGGACCCTTATGCTGGTCCCCGCATGTGGTGGGTCTACGGAGGAGAGATCCCGTGTGGCCTCTTCGGGCTGGGCCCGGCCGGGCCCCACGGTTGAAGGCCCGATCACCAGGCGTTCGCCTGCGAGCCCCTCCCCCAGGCCTGGCTCCAGGGTGAGGCCCCAGTATCCCACGTCCAGGCGAGGTGCGGTCCCGCCTCTTGCTTTTATTCATAAGATCTTCTGAATCACTCTTGGTCTGGCCTGTCACCTAGGACCTGTTTACCTTGGGAGACCCTAATAGAGGCATATAGCCCCAGAAAAAAATAGCGCCTAGGATCACTCGGGCACTCAAACCCCTCCACCACGGTAAGGTGGTGGTTCACGGAAGAGCTCCTTCCACTGCTCCTTCACATCGAGAGGAGCCAGTTGAGGTGGCTCGGTCATCTAGTCATGATACCTCCTGGAGGCCTCTCTGGTGAGGTGTTCGGGCATGCCCAGCTGGGAGAAGGCCCCGAGGAAGACCAAGGACACGCTGGAGGGATTATGTCTCACAGCTGGCCTGGGAAGGCCTTGGTGTCCTCCAGGTGGAGCTGGAACACGTGGCCGGGGACCAGGAAGTCTGGGCTTCCCTACCGAGACTGCTGCCCCCGCGACCCGGACCCGGATAAGTGGAGGAAAATGGATGGATGGAACACACGTCTTTCTCTTTTATAGTAACAGGTACATTCATGATAGCATGTAATACTTACATTATTTGGCTGTATTTTGGTCATTTTTAGCTTTACTGGAACCTCCTTTCTTGCATTTCACATAGAAACATAGAAAGGAACGCTACAGCTAGCGTTAACTTTTCCAAACTCAGAAAGAAAAACACAGCAGCAGTGGTGGCAGCTCCAATATCTTTCGGTCGTGGCGCAAGGCCTTGTGAGTGCGGCGCTGATGTGCTGTGAGCGAGTATGTGGTGAAGCTAGTCGCTAGCCATCTAGTAGCTACCCGGTGTGGTGTGGCGAGGTGTCACTACACCAGTAACGTAGTTCTTTGCTGTAACAATGTTAATCACAGTAATAACAACAATGCCGCTGTAGCTTAGTTAATGTGCAGGTCACATTATGTAAATGGACCATTGTTGGCGGCTTTTGGAGGTTTTGTCAGGCTTTAGGCGGAATAGGTGCGTCCCATTACATGCATACTTAGCTGCCTCTTTTTAGCTAAAAAAAGTGCAGTTTTCCTTTAAAGTCAGGCATGATTGCAGTTCAACTTTAGAGGTACAGTATTGTAGATATTGGCCTGAAATCTTCATGACATTTCTCAAACAACCACATGAACAAGCATGGCTGACAGATACCATAAATTGTTTTTTCCAAAGTGAACAAGGAATCAGAGACCTTTGCAAAACAAAAAGGCTGCTGGTCCTTTCCTGCTGAGAAGCACTCGTTTCACATGTCTAGCTCTTCTCCCTGCATGAAGTCACACTTGATATTCTGCTTACTTCCTTCTGCACGCGCTCTCTTGGCTCAAACGCTTTCTCTTAACTTTGACTCAAAGAGGATAAAGGCTAATTACAGCAATCTCACTTAATCTTGGCTGCCCTCCTCAGCATCCCCCCTCTGCCCTTTATCCTGCCCGGGGAGCACCGAGCGGACCCGTGGGTGATGCGCTAATGAAACGGCAGCTGGTGGTAATTAACAAGCGAGCTGGGCGGCAGTTTGATGGTTAGTTTGAGGGTAACTGGCCACTCTACTTGCGGTTCATCACCCACTGCTAATGTTAACTGCCTGTTGGCGTCTGTAGGAGACAATGTTAAACGGTCACTGTCTACCTCCTGTTCTAACGTTTATAAAAACGAAATTTAACTAGGTGCATCTTTTGTATCATTATGTGTCGTTATGTGGATAAAAGATACCTGTCACAGAAACAGCCTCTTGCATTCAAACGTTTCCACCACCATGGGCAAGACCAAACTTTCTTTGAACAGAATTTCTTTGGACAGAATTGGGCCTTCCCCAGATAGTCTTCCCACAGACTTGGAAGTGTACAATTTGTTCAAAATGTCTTGCTAAGATGGAGAAGCGGGAGCTGAGCCAAAAGGCAAAGCTTTCAGTTGACAAGAAAGATGATTAAGAGCTGCATGCCGATACATTTCATCGAAGCACATGTATGGATAATGGAGGACGTACTTTTTCTAGCTTTTGGTCTTTTTCATATTCAGGACGTAACCAGTGTCGACCAATCAATGCACTGGGCACAGAAGGCTCTGGGACTGTCCTTAAAAAGTCCTGCATCTTCTGGCTGCCATTGTCAGGGACCACTCAGTCTAGTCCAACCTCTCACTGACTAGGAGACCTTTCTCCAGATTGCAAGGGAAAGTAGTCCATTTATGAAGCTTTCCACATTCTACTCTGGCCAACTCTCTTCTCCTTATGAACACTCCAGCAACCTTTTAGCAGAAGACCATCTCCCGGGAGGCTTTATTGTTGGAGTTTCTCTTCCCCCTTACTGCTAACAGCCTTGGAAATTGGGCCATTGGGAATTAAGGGTGTCTTTCTAATGGGGGAGGCGATCTAATCGGGAGGGATCCCATTTATCGATCGTATGTAATCGCTCTCTTTCCGCTCACTCTTATCCTGCTTTATCGAGCCCTCATGTCTTCCACCTGTGTCCTTTTTATCTCATTTGTGCGTGTTCTCCTTGCAGTGTTGAAGTTGTTGAAAATGGCGACTGGGATGAGAGCATTGCTGGATACGGTCGTCCAGGCTTTGCCTCAGGTAACACAAGCACACACACGCACACACGCACACACACACGCACACACACATATGAACTCCAAGGAGTTCATTAACATTTTGGAATGATCAATGGCTGTCGTCCACTGAGAGTTTGACCTTCAGGATGTCATTTTAGGACTAAATTTTGGTCCCGAGTGTTACATCACCTCACTTACTTTCCTGTGTTAACTTAATTCACGTGGAAAATGTAATGAGAGCCATTTAATATCTTTTTTTTACCCTCTCCTCCACCGCTAATGAGACAAACCCAGCTACATTGTTCTGCTTCCATGGCTCCTTAAAAAGCTCCTGACCTCGATCTTTAAGTTTTCCCTTGTTGAGGATTGTTCGCTTTACAACTACAGTGCATGTGCAGGACAGGTTTAGACTCTCTTCCAACTTTAGTAATAAATTGCCACAACATAATAAAGTTGCTGCAATTAACCAACCCACACAGATATTAGTTTGCTCTACCTGGAATGCAAATACGAGCCAATCCTGCCATGTTTTCTCACATGTAATAAGAAACATCTTTGTAATTGTAAAAATCTCTTAAGTCATTAAGGCAGGGGTGTCCAAACTACATGCTGAAAAATCAAAGGATGCGGGGGCCACTTTTACATTTTTTTAAACTAACCCATGTAGACATGGAGACGTTTTTTATATTTAAAGGAAAAGAACATCCTGCATCTCAGCTTTGTGTTATTGATGACAAAGCATATTATGAAAATGAACTTTCTTCTTTTTTCTACTTTTTTCCTTGTAATGTTATATCGTTGTTTATATTGTCATAGTTTGACTTTATTATTGTAATAATAATAAAACTTTACACAACCTAATTTAAAAAAAAATCCAACTTTATTCTTTGTTTTGTGTGTACAGCCTGTTTTCCTTTAATTTTTCAACTTTATTCAATTTTTTTCTGTTAATATTATGATTTTAACCTCTTACTATTTCATCTTTATTCTTGTAAAATTACTGCTCTTTTTTTCCATTTTTACTGTTTTCTTGTTTAATACTGTTTTTAGAATGTGCAGGGGGCCAATAAAAAATGAGCCACAGGCTGTAAATGGCCCTGTGGCCGCATTTGGACACCACTGCATCAAAGTTGCCAGTCACAACAGAGTAGGGATGGTCAGGGGAGGGGGCTACCAAATGGGAGGGTTTCAGCCAAGATATTACATATTTATGGAGAATATTATGAAAAGAAACTTACTATAATATCCTACTGGGATCTGATATCGTTTTTAAAAGCCCCTGTAATGAGCAGGATAATCATCATCCAGGGAAGCAGCAGCCAATATCAGGCTTGGCTAAAAACAGTAAGCCATTGGCATATCCACCCCACATATTCAGCGTGACTTCCATGCACTTGATGAAGCCCAACAGAGATTCCATTTTTCCCTGAACACATGAAAAAGAAGCAAAACACAGGAAATGGGGTGGTTGGACGACAAGCAACGTGGTTATAAGAATTTCAATAAAAGTAAAATAACAAAATAAAAGCACTCACTTACCTGGTGTATGAGCCGCACCTTTTTTCTTAAACTTTGAACACTGCGGCTTATACAGTGGTGTGGCTAATTTATGGCTCAATTCTAATCTTGTGAAATCTCCTTTACCTCAGAACTACTCCGGATTGTTTAAATACTGTGCCGCTCGCAAGTCAGTGAGGAAATGGTAGCTCTTTCTTTGGCAGGAGCCAATCACAAGATATCTTTGCACTCACACAAGCTTGTCAACCCACTGGAAGACAGTGGAGGTCAGTATATACTGTATACCAGTATAACAACATAACAGTCTGACTTATGGTATCATCTTTCAAAGAACACTTTACTCACAGCACTAAATTCAGCACACAGCAACTTAATACTCAAACGGTGTATATAGAAATATACAAACATGTACATGACTTTAAAATAAAAAAAACACAACATTTAAAAGTTTTCCCATAGGCATTGCGTATGAGCAACGCATTAATTGGGGCGATGCAATGACGTCAGCTTCTCTCTTGCCTTGCTTTGGGCTACGGGTTCTCTGGTTTCCTCTGGTGGACAGTATAAGTTTGAGTGTTAGTTGCTGTGTGATGAGCTTAATGTTTTTCGTAAGATGACACTGTGAGTCAGACTGTTATATAGAATAATGACCTCCTGCAATTTCCAGTGGGTTGACAAGCTTGTCCTGAGTTGATGTATAGCTCATGATTGGCTCCAAATCACAAGCTTGATTGGGCCTCACAGACTCGTGCGCGTGCCACTTTATGATGTGGACACGTGCGGCTTTTACGCTGGTGTGGCTTATAAATGAGCAAATCAGTTTTTTTCCTCGAAATTTAGTGGGTGCGCGCTATACGCCTCAGTTTTTTCATACTGCTGTCATCCACCAGCAAACAAGTATAAAATGCAAGTGAAATGAAGTTGTGATTATCAAACGTAAAAGTGAAAAAAATGACGACATTCATTCATTCATTTTCTATTTTCTGCAATAAAAGCATTTACTGATATTGTACTGGCAGATCGACCGCAAGATACAAAACGATTGAGCACTGCAGCGGTTGTGTTTAGCTAGCCTTGAAATGTGGTCGCTGTTTAGCTCGCCTTGAATTTGAACATATCTACTCGAAAAGTTGTGGATTTATCGACTGACACTGATAGATCAACTGCGAAATACAAGACGAGTGAGTACTGCAGCCGTCGCTGTTTCGCTAGCCTTGAAATTTGGCATGAAAAACCCATATTATTATTCTAAGATTCCTAGAATATATCAAGTACAAATACTGTGGATTTACTGACTGACACTGACAGATTAACTGCAAAATACAAGACGAGTGAGCACTGCAGTGGTTTCTGTTTAGCTAGCATTGAAATTTGGCATGAAACACCCATATTATTATTCTAAGATGCCTAGAATATGTCTAGTAGAAAAAAATGCGGATTTACTACTGCCTCCTTGGAATGCTTTTCTGCGGTCGAACGTCTTCTGGGTTTTTGACCTTCTGTTTACTTCCATCTGTGTCAGTGCTTGTGATTCTCCCGGTCTGGGTCAAAGAATGATAGTCGGGACAACTGATGGTAGAAGCACCCTCCGGTAACACGTATTCAGTCCCAAACTTTCCTAGCTGAGGCGCAGCATCAAAACAACTGTCCTCAAAATGTGCAGAAGTCCAATACTGAAGAATTTGATGCGGCGAATGGCTTCTGTTGGAAATGTGAACAGGCTTGCTTCGAGCGGGCACAACATCAAAAGAATATTTAACAACAACAGAAAATCAACAAAAATGCACCACAACAATATAGAAATAATGTATTACATGAGTAGTTCCAGGAGAGAGGGTTCTCGAGGAAAATAACAGCGTTCTCAGCGAAAATAACTCGATTACACACGTGTTTTTTCCTGTCCTTTTGACACACTTGGATAAATGATGTTTTTGCTGTCGGCGTCTTGTGTGTCAGGTGGGGAATCTGGGCCTGCTCTTCATGTTGCTCTTCTTCATCTACGCCGCTCTAGGCGTGGAGCTCTTTGGAGAGCTGGGTAAGTAAGTACAGCGCCCCCTGCTGGAGGTGCGAATCTCACAATGAAAGAATTATGTAGCGTCGTTGTCTGTTGTCCCGTCAGTGTGCAACCTGGACTATCCCTGCGAGGGCATGAGTCGCCACGCCACCTTTGAAAACTTTGGGATGGCCTTCCTCACCCTCTTCCAGGTCTCCACGGGGGACAACTGGAATGGCATCATGAAGGTAGTCCTTGTTTTTGTGGTATTACATATTTTATCTGTTGACACTGGGTGGAGGTCTTTGCAGCAACACAGCACCAAGTATGAGTTAAGACACATTGTGGTGAAATGCCTCCTGAATGCATTCTTGTTTATTTGTGCCGAGGCTGAGAAACAGGAATTGAAATGGAAAGGTCACAAATTCACTTGCCCACAGCAGCCAGTAGACAATGTCTTTATGGGAATGGAATGAATAATGAAAGCATCCTTTAGCAAAGGCAAAGGCGAAAATTACTCTCAACAGAAGCTTCTGAAGGTGAATGAAGATTCCACATTTCTTTCCTGCATCTCAATCAGCTTTCCGTCTTCAATCACAGCTAAGTGCCTCTCCTGGTTTTTAAACAAACTCTTCAATCTCCGCTTAGGGAGAGTCAACAACTGAGACAGAAGCAGATGTTTGTAGCATGACAACGGGTCAAACTCGGAGGACACAATTTGTTGAGAGAACTTTTATCTTTAAGAAAGACACTTTACGAAGCCTGTGCTCAACTCTGATTGTGCTGTGTGTGTGTATCATGGAGGGTAAGTGTCTGTGTGTCCTGATGGCCCCTATGGGGATTTATTGGACTGACAATGCACTGAACTATTAGACTGTATAATATCTAACAGAACACATTAAGTGAGGGACAGGAAGTGTAACTGTCTTGCGATATAGTGGTAGTGATAAATAACACAGTGTGACAGTGTGAACATTTCAGGAACAATAACTTTTTATCAACAAAGTCAAATTATTTGAACAAAAAGCGCCTGTAAAGGTTTTTTCCCCGCTAACATTTGGTCTCTGCTTGCTAGCTCAGCAGACATTCGCAGTAAAGTTCCATTTCAGAGCCTTTACTTTGAAGCTCACTGTAAAAAGGAACATACAGAAACATAGCACGTCAGTTCTAACTTACGTAAGATACAAAATAATTTCTCTTTGACACTGAACACAAAGAAATGCATTAAACCAAATGCACTCACTCAATGCTAATTTATGTTGAAAATCCCGCATGCTCGCTAGCGATTAGCATTAGCAATTTTACATGGTAATTTCGAACGCCTCTGAATATGACAAATAGATAAGTAAGATGCACACATTCCACTATAAGCATAAAATACATACAGGCAAACACTTTCTAAAGCTCAACAAGAGACAGGGCTGGCACATTCGGCATCTTAATGACAGTAGACTACGAACAAAGGTTGTTGGTCTTCTATGAGTGTGTTTCAAATAGCAGTAGGAGAGAGTGTTTATTAGATATTAATAGATGGCCACTCTGCTGCATAAAAAAATTCCCTTCAGAATAAAGGAAGGTGTTTGGAAAGCGATACTGAATGCGAACCCTTTGATAGGTATTGCTGTGAATGATTTAATGTGCTGTGTACGCAGAGTATTTTACCTTAGTGTCTGCTTGGTAAAATTGTTTAAATGTGTGCAATGTCTTTGATGTGATGTGTTGTATTGCTCATGTTGTATCGAACAGACTAACCCTTTATGTTCTATGGCAGGGTGTCCAAAATGCAACTACTTGCGGCCCACAACAGTTTTTTTATTGGCCCGTGACAGATTCTCAAAATATAATTTAACAAGAAAACTAAGAAAAAAAACAGCAAAAATGGGAAAGTCCACAGTAATTTTTAAAGTCAAAATATTACCATAAAATGTTTTAATTTAACTAGAAAAACAATAATAATATAACAATTTTACTGGCGTAAAGCTGAAATATTAAAGAAAAAAATACTTTTTTTTTTTTTTTCAAAAGACGGAATACTATGAGAAACTAAACAAAACAATGCATTAAGTTGTAATTTTTGGGAAATTAGGTTATGGAAAAAGTTCGAAAGTTGTGAGAATAAAGTCAATATATTATGGGAATAAAGTCATAATTCCAAGAAGAAAATTTACAACAACAAAGTTGAAATAGTTAGAAAGCTAAAAAAAAAAAAAAAAAAAGAAACAGAAATGGAACAAACAGCTATAATTTTATGAGCATAAATTTATAATATTATAATATAATTAAAAATTATAATTAATAATATAATTTGAACACGAGACCAAACACCCAGACGCTGTATTCATTATATCTGGCGATTTCAACCACTGTAACCTCAGGACTGTCCTCCCCAAATATTACCAGCATGTAAGCTTTCCCACGAGAGAAAATAGCATCCTGGACCAAGTCTACTGCAACATGAAAGGTGCTTTGAAGGCTGTTCCAAGACCCCACTTTGGAAAGGCTGACCACATCTCTATATTCCTTTATCCAACATACAGACAACTTCTTAAAAAAGCTCCCCCTGTACGTACAGCAGTTAAAGTATGGAATGAAGAAACTGATCAAGTACTTCAGGACTGCTTTGGCTGCACAAACTGGGATGTGTTTAGAACTGCAGCGGGGAGGGAAGATTGTACTGTTGATTTGGATGAATATGCTTCCGCTGTTACTGGCTACATTAGCACATGCATAGAGACTGTTACCACCACCAAGTATTACAGAAAATACCCCAATCAAAAACCCTGGATGAACTGTGATGTAAGGGCTAAGCTACGTGCTCGTTCGACTGCATTTGTCATGGGCACCGCTGAGGACTACAAAAAGGCCAGATATGACCTGAGGAGGTCCATACGAGAGGCCAAAAGACAGTACAGACAGAAGCTGGAGGGCTACTATTCCACCTCAGACCCCCGGCGCATGTGGGCGGGGCTCCAGTACATCACAGACTATCGACAGCGGAGTAGCGTAGCCACATCCAGCCAAACCACACTTCCAGACAAACTGAATAGGTTCTATGCCCGCTTTGACACCCAAACTCCTGATGAGCAGAGAGGGTGGCTGGACTTGGGGAGCACACAGGACTCACCTCTCATGGTGACATCAGCTGATGTGCGCAGGGTTCTGAACAAAACAAACCCACGAAAAGCAGCAGGCCCAGACAACATCTCAGGCCGTGCACTTCGGGTTTGCTCATCAGAGCTAGCTGATGTGCTTGCTGACATATTTAAGCTGTCGCTTGCACAAGCATCTGTACCGACCTTCTTTAAGTCCACCACCATAGTGCCCATACCCAAGAAGAGCAACGTGACCTGCTTGAATGACTATCGCCCTATAGCACTCACTCCAATTGTAATGAAGTGCTTTGAAAGGATAGTCATGACCCACATCAAAAAGAGCATCCCGGCCACTGTGGACCCTCTACAGTTTGCATATCGCCAGAACCGGTCCACGGATGATGCAGTCAACACTGCCATCCACACAGCTCTTTCTCACCTACAGGGCCAGGACACATATGTCAGAATGCTATTTATAGACTATAGCTCTGCTTTTAATACAGTCAGCCCCCACAAACTCACAAATAAGCTCTTCACACTCAGCCTGTCACCCTCCCTCTGTGACTGGGTGTTTAACTTTCTAACAGGCAGGCCCCAGTCAGTCAGAGTCCACAATCGCACATCCAGCTCAAGAATTGTGAGCACTGAGACCCCACAGGGGTGTGTGCTGAGTCCGCTCCTCTACACGCTCTTCACCTACGATTGCGTGGCCTCCCAGAACAACACCAGCATCATTAAATTTGCGGATGACACTACAGTCATCGGCCTGATCACTGGTGGTGTTGAAACATCATACAGAAGAGAGGTGGCGGACCTCATAGCTTGGTGTCGTGATAACAATCTCCTTCTCAATACAGATAAGACTAAAGAGATGATCATCAACCCAAGAACAAGGGAAAAGGAGCCGCATAGACCCCTGTTTATTGATGAGACTGAGGTGGAGAGGGTGAAAACCTTCAAGTTCCTTGGCACACACATCAGCGAGGACCTCACCTGGTCTCACAACACCCAACAAATTATCAAGAAGTCCCAAAGGAGACTGTACTTCCTGAGGAGACTGAGGAAATTTGGCATGTCCACCACAATCCTGAGTTGCTTCTACAGATGCACTATCGAAAGTGTCCTTACCGCCTCCATCACTGTTTGGTACGGTAACTGTACAACACGTGACAGGAAGGCACTCCAGCGGGTGATCAAGACCTCACAGAACATTGTTGGGGCAGCCCTCCCCTCACTGCAAGACATTTATAAAACTAGAGTCCTACGCAGAACACACAACCTCATCAAGGACAGCACACATCCACAACACTCATTATTCACACTCCTACCGTCAGGCAGACGCTACAGGAGTTTGAAGTCCAGGACCACAAGGCTGGCAAACAGCTTTTACCCACAGGCCATCAGGCTTCTCAACGAAGCACTCACACACGCCGCACGCAACACACGCACACACTCATAGCACTTTATTTATTTATTTATTTGTATTATTTATCTGTATTAATGTCTCTTCTGTTGTTGTTGCTTAATTTATTGGTATTAATGTTTCTTATGTTCTTATTCTTTCTTGTGTTTTCTTTCTTTTCTTGGGAGAATGAACAGAATAAGAATTTCATTGCATAGTATAACTGCTGTTTTACCATGCACATGACAATAAAACTCTCTTGAATCTTGAATAATATTAAAAGAAAAAAGTTGGATTCTAACAAGAAAAAAAGTTACAAAATATTAACTATATGTACTATTATAATGAAAAATAATGTCATTTTAGTAGCACAGAGTTAAAAAAAAAAAGTATGTTAATTTTCAAAAGTTGCCATTTTATGAGAAACAATCAAAACAAAATAAAGTTGTAATTTCTGGAAAATTCTGTTGGGGAAAAGTTAATATGACAGTTATGATATGAAAGTTAATATTATGGATCAGTATAATATTATGGCAGTGGTGTCCAAAGTGCGGCCCGGGGGCCATTTATGACCAACGCCTGTTTTTTTCATTGGCACACGGCACATTCCAAAAATATTATTGAGCAAAAAAACAATACAAAACAACCACAAAAATGGACAAATCAGCAGAAAGTTTACAACAATAAAATTAGTCTGAGGAAAATGTAATTTTAGTAGCATAAAGTTGAAATATTAAAGAAAAATATATTTTTTTTAAGTTATAATATTATGAGAAATAAGCAAAACAACAAATAAAGGTTTTTGGGAAATTAGGTTGTGGAAAAAGTAATAATGTTACAAGAATAAAGTCAAAACATTATGGGAATAAAGTCATAATTCTGAGAGGAAATTTGAAAGGAAGAAAGAAAGTTGAAATAGCTGGAAAATTATATTTAAACAAACAACCGCCGAAATGGAAAAAACAGCTGTAATTTTATGAGAATCAAAGTCAAAATATCAAGAGCAAAAAGTAATATTCTACAATGCAATTTGCAATTTTACAATAATAAACTTGTAATATTATGAGGAAAAATATTCCATTTTAGTAGGATAAAGTTGAATTATTAAACAAAACATACCTGATTTTTTTTCTAATATTAGTTGTAATATTATAAATAACAATCAAAACAAAAATGTTGTGATTTCTGGAAAATTAGGTTGGTGAAAAAGTGAAAATGGTAAGGGAATAAAGTCGTAATGTTTCAAAAAGAAAATGTACTAAGATTATTTAAAAAGAAAATTGAAATATTTTGAAAAAAAACACAACAGCAAAAATGGGGAAAAAAAGTTGATACTAATGATAGTTTTTCACCTACACTATCTTGAAGAAAATTGACAATAAAGAATCTACAGTATATCACAAAGCTGAGGATGCTTTCATTATGTTAAGACCAGTTGAAAAATTGCTAGAATTTGCATTTTGCACATTTGGATCTTAATGAGGTTTTAAGTAGAGCTACAATATGCAAAAGCAAGAAGGGGGAGTGAGATAAAAAACATTTGGAACTTGTAATGTAAACAAAAAAACAAACTGAAATAGGATGTTTATCAGCTGATCAAAAGTTTAACACCACGACCACCATAAAATCCAAAGTCTGCTCAAAATGTTCATTTTCTGTCAGGCATTCACACTGTCATGCCCTCCTGATGGTAAAGCTAAGAAGCTTTCTCTTTTTCAACGTGGTGGGATTGTGGAGCTGCATAAGCAAGGCCTCTCGCAGCGTGCCATTGCTGCTGAGGTTGGGTGCAGTAAATCAGTCATTCTACATTTTTTGAAAGATCCTGAGCATCATGGAACAAAAAAGTCAAGTGGTAGACCCAAAAAAAATCACACCTGCGCTGAGCCGCAGGATCCGATTGGCTGTCCATGAAGACACAGGGCGGTCTTCCACCCACATTAAGGCCTTACTGGTGCCGACTGCACCATCAGACGGCATCTGCGGGAAAAGGGTTTAAAAAACAAAAAAGTAATTCAAAGACCTCGTCTCCTTCAACGCCACAAAAGTGCCCGTTAAGACTTTGCCAGGGAGCATCAAACATGGGACATTGAAAGGTGGAAGAAAGTTTTATTCTCTTATGAGAAAAAATGTAACCTTGACGGTCCAGATGGCTTCCAACGTTACTGGCATGACAAGGAGATCCCACCTGAGATGTTTTCTGCCCGGCACAGTGGAGGGGGGTCCATCATGGTCTGGGGTGCTTTTTCATTCAGTGAAACACTGGAGCTTCAGGTGGTGCAGGGTCGTCAAACGGTGGATGTGTACGTGATGTTGCAGCAGGCATCCCTCATGACTGAGGGCCCTCGTCTGTGTGGTAACAGCTGGGTTTCTCAACAGGACAACGCTGCAGTTCACAATGCTCGCCTGACCAAGGACTTCTTCAGGGAGAATAACATCACTCTTTTGGACCATCCTGCATGTTCCCCTCATTTAAATCCCATAGAGAACATTTGGGGATGGATGGCAAGGGAAGTTTATAAAAATGGCCATCAGTTCCAGACAGTTGATGCCCTTGGTGAAGCCATCTTCACCATTGGAGCAATGTTCCCACTAGCCTCCTGGAAACACTCGCATCAAGCATGCCCAAACCCATTTTTGAAGTGATGAACAAGAACGGTGGAGCTACTCATTACTGAGTCCTACTGAGAACATTTTTTCTTCTGGTTTGGAGAGTTTTTTGTTATTTTTTGAGTGATGGTCTTAAACTTTTGTTCAGCTGATAAACAGCCTATTTCAGTTTAATTGTTGTTTTCAATAAATTACTTTTTCCAAATGTTTTTGTCTCGCTCCCCCTTCTTGTTTTTGCATATTGTAGCTCTACTTAAAACCTCATTAAGATCCAAATGTGCAAAATGCTAATTCTAGCTATTTTTCAACTGGTCTTAACATTTTGATTAGGACTGTATACAGGTTTTCTAGGACAATACAGCTCAGAGTGTTGCACAAAACAGTTCCTAATCTTATCATATGTTCGACAAAATTTGCCTGTAAAGTTACTTAAGCGTCTATGATGTCCACTGTTGTAATGTAAAATGTGAAAGTCATCAAATTGAAAGGCAATCAGTATGAGAGAAAGGACTGTTATTGGCTTTTGAGGTTTCTCTTCCCATTCCTCCAATTTGAAACCTTCCTTTTCTGCCCATCAGGACACCCTGCGAGAGTGCCCACCAGGTCGTCCGAGCAGCGACTACGGCTGCCACGCTGGCCTGCAGTTCATCTCTCCTATGTACTTTGTGTCCTTCGTGCTGACAGCGCAGTTTGTCCTCATCAACGTGGTGGTGGCGGTGCTCATGAAGCACCTGGATGACTCTAACAAGGAGGCGCAGGAAGACGCCGAGATGGACGCCGAGCTGGAGCTGGAGCTGGCCCAGGGGGGCCTCTGCTGCATGATGGGGGGCATCGGGGCCATCGCAGGGGCTACAGGTGCGGCCGCCGGCGTGGGCGGCAGAGCGCCTGCCACTGCAGTCGGGGCCCCGAGCAGCTCTTTGATGGCAACGCCGAAGGATGGAGGAGGAGCTGGTGGTCCTCAGGAAGGACACGCTAATCACAGATGTCGACTTTATTCTCCTGCTCAGGTAAAGGCGTGCTGCTTGTTTATTGGGATTATTTACTGTAAAGCGATGTCTGGCATTCAACAAGTCGTGATGTTCCATCAGACAGGAATGTTGTCTCCCGAGTTCCTGCAGCCTCTGATGAGTCACCACACCACACAATCTTTCCCAACAATATCAGCAATACTGCATCACACAATCTCAGACTAATAAACTAGACCGTGTCACTGAAAAGCCCGAGTTTGAGCTCATGAAATGGTGCCTCTAATGAAGTGGCCAATGACTTTAGTTCACTCACACAAACACACACACACACACACACACACAACTTTTTTTCAGATCATCAAATAAATGTAAATATTAGTCCGAAGCTACATGGCCGTCTGTGAAAAAGTGATTGCCCCCTAAACCTAATAAGTGGTTGGGCCCCCCTTAGCAGCAACAACTGCAATCAAGCGTTTGTGATAACTTGCAATGAGTCTCTTACAGCGCTGTGGAGGAATTTTGGCCCACTCATCTTTGCAGAATTGTTGTCATTCAGCCACATTGGAGGCTTTTCCAGCATGAAGCGCCTTTTTAAGGTCATGCCACAGCATCTCAATAGGATTCAGGTCAGGACTTTGACTAGGCCACTCCAAAGTCTTCATTTTGTTTTTCTTCAGCCATTCAGAGGTGGACTTGCTGGTGTGTTTTGGATCATTGTCCTGCTGCAGAACCCAAGTTGGTTTCAGCTTGAGGTCACCAATAGATGGCCAGACATTCTCCTTCAGGATTTTTTGGTAGACAGCAGAATTCATGGTTCCATTTATCACAGCAAGTCTTCCAGGTCCTGAAGCAGCAAAACAGCCCCAGACCATCACACTACCACCACGATATTTTACTGTTGGTATGATGTTCTTTTTCTGAAATGCAACGTTACTTTTACGCCAGATGTAATGGGACACACACCTTCCAAAAAGTTCAACTTTTATCTTGTCAGACCACAGAGTATTTTCCCAAAGGTCTTGGGGATCATCAAGATGTTTTCTGGCAAAATTGAGATGAGCCTTAATGTTCTTTTTGTTCAGCAGTGGTTTTGGTCTTGGAACTCTGCCATCCAGGCCATTTTTGTCCAGTGTCTTTCTTATGGTGGAGTCATCAACACCCAATAGTCCCAAAGCTTTAGAAATGGTATATAACCTTTTCCAGACTGATAGATCTCAATTAATCTCAGTTAAGTTATGTTTTAACAGGGGAACAATTACTTTTTCACACAGGACCATGTAGGTTTGCATTTTTTTTCTCTCTTCAAAAAAAATTTATTTAAAAACTGCATTTTGTCTTAAGTAGTGTTTCATTGACTGATATTTGTTTGATGATCTGAAACATTTAAGTGTGACAAACATGCAAAAAAATAAATCAGGAAGGGGGCAAACAGTTTTTCACACCACTGTACAGGCAGATATGTTAAATAGCCGTTCTAAAAATACCATGTCGTTCATCACCTCCTTTATGGCTGCAAACAGGAAGTCACAGTGTTTTATTTTTTACTGAAATTATTTTATTTATTCACGCCAACGTTACAGCACATGAATTTTTTGGGATGTAGGCTCGCAGCACCTGAATAAGAGTAATAATAAAGAAAGACAATAAAAACAATATCACGTCAACAGTTTCCACCTAGAAAGTGTCAATATATTGTTAGTGTCTATCGTGTTGATGTTGTCACACTTAGTAGCATGGTTTCTTGAATTTCCTCAAGTATTTTCAAAGTTGAAGCACAGAAAACTGGCTTACAGCCTTCTAAATACATTTTGTAACATTATTAGAGCCCTCTAGACATAAACTAACACCCCTATGATCACCTTTACATTTCTAATACCCACTGTAGTGGACGTAATAAGACAAAATAAGACACGTAAGACATAAATAAGACATAATAAGACAAATAAGACATAATATAGACTCACACAAAGCCAGACTGAGAGGGTTGGTGGATGCACACCTCCGATGAAAAATGTGAAGCAATCACCTGAATGTGTTTCTTATATTAATGTAATAACCTTTACTGATGTTAGACTTTTTTTTTATTTTAACAAGTAATTAAGCCAGAGCTGATAATCACCTTCCTCTCTACCAGCAGATCTTTGTCTTACATCTGAAAAAAGAAATGTACCATCAACTTTGCCATCATAATAATAGTTTCATGTGTGTGTGTGTGTGTGTGTGTGTGTGTGTGTGTGTGTTGCAGGAGAGCCAGTGGCTGGACAGCGTATCTCTGCTTATTAAAGACTCAGCAGAAGGCGACATGATCGACAACCTCTCTGGTTCAGTCTTCCATCACTACTGCTCCACTCCCGTCTGCAAGGACTGTGAGGGACACCCGCAGGAGGTGAACACACTGTACACACGCACACATACTGTATATATACATACAGTACACACCCACTATAGGGACCGACTGTGTCGTGTCTTGGGGTCAGATCCGGCTGGCGGAAGTGGAGCAGACGTCCCTGATGTCGGAGCAACTGTCGGACAAGTCGTTATCTCCGGCGCTGCCTGACGACCTGAGCCTGGACGACCATGGAAGCTATCAGCTGCTGGTTGGAGGAAGTCAGGTGCCGCACACACATGCACACACACGCGTACACGCACGTAGTGGTACCTCGATTTTCATTATTAATTTGTTCCAAAAGGTGCGAGGAAAACCGATTTTTGACGACATCATCTGAAAAGCTTAAGTACTGTATATACTGTAAATATGATGCACAGTAGTTAGCATGTTACCACTTTATTGACACACACTTGTTCATCGTCATAATGATTGTTTATATGCCTGATTGAGACGCACGCTGTCATGCTATCAACATGTGTGCATGATTGACTGCGGTTCATTTATTATCTGCAGGAGGTTGCACCTGGCAGGCTCTCATCTGTGCAGGTCTGATCAGAGGCCAGTTCATCAGATTTAATCTTTGCTGCTCACTTCCTCTTCAGAGGTTCCACATTTAATCAGATGGATAGATGCGGATGGATAAAGAGGCTCATGAAACGGGAGCGTTGCTGCGGTCCCGTAGCGATCAAGAGGGAATGATAAGCTGAGGATAGAACATGTCCTCGCCTCCGTCTCCTCCCTCGTCCTCATCGTCTCTCCTCTTCTTGTTTCCTCCTCAGAGGGGCAGCAGTGACTCCCACAGTTCGGGGGAGTTGCCCACCGAGGTGCACTACAGTGAGCTCCATCCTCCCAGAGGCAATGAGGAGGAGGAGGAGGAGGACCAGGAGCTGTCTGAGGTTGGCAGTCATCCTCGCTTGTGTCCTCCCGCAGTGGAACGACAAAGCCCGGCACACTGCAGAGGTACCAGGTGACATGTGACCTGAAAAAATTATCTAGAAAGCAATACTCAGTAGAGATCAGACCTCCACCAAGGCACAACAATCCTAATTTGGATCAGCACCAAATAGTACATCTTTTATAACCAGTGAACAAACATATTGATTCATTAATCCTGACATGTGGGGGGGATGATTGAATGTGCACCTTTATTCAGATTCTCACCAAAATGTAATGGCTAGAGATGCTAAAGATGCTCTAGGTTCACTACTTACGAACATTCGGAGATACGAACACAAGCTGACTGGTCTATATTTTCATGTATTTTGCCTTGTAGTAACTCCATATTTATACTGCTACATGCTTGACCAGTAGAGGATACTGTGACACTGCTAATGGGACCAATAAAGGAGAGGAAGACGAGAGAGAGTGGAAGGCTAAATTGTAGTTGTATAATACAACCCAGCAGAGCTGGTAAATAAAGTTCTAAAGAGTTAATAGGCCTGTTTAATTCTACACCACCCACAGAACACTACCTCTTTTAGAAGATAGATATATCTTCTAAGATAGATACGCAGATAGAACACACGGGACGTAAAATATCATGCATTCGCTTTTACACTCGAAAAAGGCAAATGTTGCGTTTAACAAGACAAGATGACAAGTTGCATTTTGTGTGGAAATTAGGTAGCAAGAACAGGTGAAATACAGCCAGAACAGGTGAAATACAGCCTATCACGTGAGACATAAGAGTGGAGCTAGCGTAAAGGGCTCCCCATGTTGGCTATTAAAGGTGTTTCAGTCCTGTAGTTCTCATCTTGCTTGTTGGCGACCCAAATTGTGGAACTTTTTCAACTCAAATTTCTCAAATATCTTGCATTTAATAAAAAAGACAGGCAAACCTTTTCTAAGGCTCAACAAGAGACAGGCCCAACACATTCATCATAATGGCAATACTAACAAACCTTCTTTGATGACAGCAGGTGTGAAATAGCACCTCAGAGTGTTGCCGCCACCTTAAGGAATATTCATTGAAGACACACCGTTGCATAAAAAAAGTTTCCTTCAGAAAAAAAATGCAAGATTATTATTATTATTAGTATTATTTTTGCCCAGACAGAGACCTGCGACCCACTAGAAAAGGGTCCAGTGGAAATCCATTTTTACACTTAATTGAGTGTATTTTTGTTTAGCTCATTTTTACATTAACAACAAATTCTCATGCTTTTTCCTGTTGGTCACCACTTAACCCCCTGGGGTCCCTTTAATTTACAACCAGTTCAGGTCCCTTGAAGAAAAAAAACATCTCTTCCCAAAAACTGATACAAAAACATAACATATTAGAGTCACATTTTTTCTACTTTCTTTGCTTAGATGCCTCAATCAACTCGAATTCTTATAAAAAATACCAGATATGTAAATATTTCTGTTGTTTTAACCCTCTAAATGCTCATTTGAATCAATGATGTCACTGTTTTTGCTTAGAAAATGCATGTTTCTATTGTCCAATTAATTGCCTTATCACCTACAATGTGAAAATGGTTCTAAACAGTAAATATGACAAATTGGTTTTCGACCCTGAAATTAGAAAATGCATGTTTATATTTATTGTCTAATTACAATGCGTTGACAAATGGTGTTTATAATGGAAGTCTATGGGACTTTTTTGTCCCTTCAGGACAATAGGGCGTAAATTTGGAATCTGACCCATCCATCCATCCATCTGCAAAAAAAAATAACAAAGCATCAAAATCAATTTAATTACTGATCTTAGCTAAGCCTGATCTTTGACATAGAGCCCCAGCCCCCTAACATTTATTTTATGGAAAATAACTCATTGAGTATGTATTTTTCTAAGAAAAAACAGAGACATCGTTAAATCAAATGGGCATCTAGTGGGTTAAAAGAATAAAAATATTGACATGTTTGGTCATTTTGATTTATAATTTTGTAATTTTGAAGTTATAAAGATTTGTTATGTTTTTATAGCAGTTTTTGTGAGCAGACTTTTTTGTCTTCTGGGGACCCGAAAGGGTAGGAAATATGGCCTGGACATCTGGTTGACCGAGGAACAAATTTTTAATTTCAATTCTATTATTTTTCATTAAAAAAAAAACGTAGGAAAATCATGCCATATGGAGTAACATAACCAAAGTTATGAGCAAAAAACTAGCAAAAATTGACCTGCAAAGACAAAAAAAAGTCCCTGGGGACCGCAGAGGGTAAATGGTGATGGTAAAATGTGGGTCTCTGGATGAGACAAGTTGAGAAACCTTGCTCTGTGCCATCATTGGTACCCTTGTGTGGCTGCATCACAAAAGAAAAAACACAATAAGTGGAATTAAACCCTTTCTTTTTTACTTTTGTGGCAGATGTTTTACAGAACTTGTTGGTTAAAATGGAATCGTTCCACTGTATAAATGTCTTAGTGCGTTGAAAGTTAGTAGTGATTGAGTGTCTGTCTTTACAGATGACTGCATAAGCGGCAGCGAAGGAGCTCACAGGTCCTCGCCAGTCTTTCACCTGCCCGCCGACTTCTTTCACCCAGCCGCCGCTGAGAGCGGTGCGAGCCCACGAGAGAGAGCGCCGTCCAGGTTGGCCTCACCGGCCTCCTGGGCCTCCCTCCGCTCACCCGGAGCCAACAGCGGGCCGCCGCACTCACAGGTATTAAGGTTGAATGGATGGATAGATGGATGGATGAGGAGCTGATGCCTACGTGTCAAACTATTAGAGACGAGATTGATTCACATGTCGCTGTAGTCAGTCTTTGCAATGAGCCTGTCAAGGTTGTATCGTGTCAAATTCCAACAATAAGAGCACAGCAGTAAGAGAAACGGCCAGTTCGGCTCTTTTTAGAGAACCGGCTCTAAAGAGCGGGCTATTTCTATACCCAAACGCTCCTCCGATTTTTACATTACATTTCTAGTGTAGAAATATAATTAGATTAAATGTTTAGCGTTTATATGGCTTTATTTATGTGCTCAAGACGGAACAGATTGCAACAACAAAAAAAATAATTATAAAACATCAAAACAAAAAAAAGTCTCAATTAGGCAAAAATATCCTGATTGTGTGTATTATTTATACATTCCCAACTAAAGTAATCTTCCGTTTATGGCGGTTAATTTGCTCCAGACCTGACCGAGATAAGTGAATTTCCGCAAGGTAGGATTCTTTCTCTATAAATGGAATACTTGTAGTACTACTACTTGTAGTCATGGCACATCAAACCAGTTTAGGATCTTCTAAATACGGTTTTTAACATTATTAGCGCCCTCTAGACACAGAATGACATCACTATAGTCAGCTTTATATTCATATTCCCCAATATGGTAGATGTAATCAGAAATGTTATTATTGCATCATCTCGCAAAAGTTATCATTGCTTTATCTCGCAAAAGTTATTACAGTGTTTCCTCACTACATCACGGTTCACCTTTTGCGGATTTGTTGTTTCACTGATTTTTTTTAAGTGCAATTTTGCATATTGTTTTAACAGCGTATGAACGTGCATTGTGTTCGGTGTCCTTGTGGTGTATTAGAGCGATCCACCATTGCTCTGTTGTATGTGTCTGTTATTGTATTTACAACTGCTACCAGTAGAGGGTGTTGTATTCTCTTGTTAGAGTTGAAGACAATGCAGCCCACCCCGTCTCAATATGTGTTTATGTGCCTGTACGAGCATATTAGGAAACCAAAGTAGACATAGCCAGCTAAAAATAGAGCCCCAACAGTCCTATTGGCTAAGAGAGAACCCGCCCATTGTGTCCTGCGTCCTGATTGGCTGTACACCATTGTCAATCAATCTCCTTTGTGCCGTTTCCTGTTGTTCCAATAGTCGCTACCAAACTAGCTGTGTGAGCTGCTTGCTAACGCCAATAAATAATAGTAGAAGAAGAAGACAGAAAAAACAGAAACAGAAAACAACATGAGGTGGAGGGACGCCATATTTACTCCAGCGACACACATCTTCAACTCCATGAGTATACAACACCCTCTCCTGGTAGCAGTAGTAGGTAGTAGCGCCGATAGATCGCTGTAATACACCACAAGGACGTAGAACACAATGCGCTTTCATACGCTGTTAAAAAAACTAAGCAAAATTGCACTTTAGAAATCAGTGAATCCACAAAAGCGCGGGAACACTGTAAAGTGTATGGTGAAGGGTGTTACAGCCTTAAAACATAATGTAATAATTGTAAACCAATAAAGTTGGCTACTTCGAGGCTTTCACTTATTGCAGGCTATTTTGAGAACCTATCCCCCACGATATACGAGGGCACACTGTATTGTGTTATCTCGTGAAAGTTATTGTGTTATCTCGCAAAAGATTAATGTCTTATCTCGCAAAAGTTATTGCATTATCTCGCAAATGTTATTATTGCGTTATCTCTCAAAAGCTATTGCGTTATCTCGCAAAAATTATTATTGCGTCATCTTGCAAAAGTTATTGCATAATCTAGCAAAAGTTTTCGTGTTATCTCGCAAAAGTTATTATTGCCTCATCTCGCAAAAGCTATTGTGTTATCTCCCAAAAGTTATTATTGTGTCATTTCGCAAAACATTATTGTGTTATCTGGAAAATGTATTGCATTATCTTACAAAACATTATTGTGTTACCTGGAAAAATTGCGTTAAAGCTATTGCGTTACCTTGCAAAAATTATTATTGCGTCATCTTGCAAAAGTTATTGCATAGTTTCACCAAAGTTATTGTGTTGTCTCGCAAAAGTTATTATTGCTTTATCTTGCAAAAACTTTTGCGTAGTCTCGCAAAAGTTATTGCGTTAGCTCGCAAATGATATTTTTGCATTATCTCGCCAAAGTTAATGCGTTATCTCGCAAAAAATGATTGCAATATCTCGCAAAAATTATTGTGTTATCTCGCAAAAGTTATTGCATTATCTTGCAAATGTTATTATTGTGTTATCTCTCCATAACGATTGCATTATCTCGCAAAAATTATTATTGCTTCATCTTCATCAAAGTTATTGCATAATCTCACAAAGGTTTTTGTGTTATCTTGCAAAAGTTACTATTGCATTATGTCGCAAATGTTATTGTGTTATCTCGAAAAAATTATTGCGTTATCTCGCAAATGCTATTGTGTTATCTCGCAAAAGTTATTATTGCGTCATTTGGCAAAAGTTATTGCATTATCTCACAAAATTATTTTCTCCCATTTGCCCCATGGGGCTCTACCGAGCCCCGGAGGGGACATGGAGAAAAAATATATAATGGGTAGTAAAAAAAAAAAAACAAAAAACAAGAGACCGGAGCGCAGGGACCGTCTACAAATTTTCTCTTTTTTTTCTGTATTATGGCGGTTGGCATCAATGTTGCCAACTCCTCAGTAAGACAAGTATCTATTGGCTGTTCTGAAAGGCAATGTATTGCAAATATATTTACGAAGCAACAAGTTTGTGAAAATGGATTTTTGCATAATTTAGGCCAATTTTCATTCAGTTGTTAATAAATTCACTTCTGGAATGTGTGGGACCGCAAAACTCACCTCACACATCAACAGCCTTCTCCTGTTCACACTACAGCAAAGACTTTGGGAAAATGTGCTTTTAAATAATTTTGGGGAAATGTTATTGTTTAATGAATGCAATTGTGTAACATGTCCGTTCAATAGCTTCAATAGCTTCACTTGGCCATTGATTTGTGAGGTGAATTTTGTGGTCTTACTCTTCACAGAAGCAAAGTTATTGAACGGACGTGTGACAGAATTGAATTTATTAACGATAATTCTTATGAAAATTCCCCAAAATGATTTAAAAGCACATTTTCCAAACCAATTGCTGTAGTAATACCAGGAAGGAGTCACTGATGTGTGCGGTGAGTTTTGTGGTCCTACACGTTACAGAAGTGAATTTATGAACAACCTAATAAAAATTGCCCTAAATTATGTAAAAGTCCATTTTCACAAACTTTTTGCTTCGTATATATTTTTGTAGTTCTTAACATAATCAAGCTGTTTTTATTTGTTAATCTATGTTAATCTATCATATTTATGTTAATCTATCATACTTATGTTTTTTTCCTACATCTCTTACAACATCATTTGCAAAAAACATGCAAACTAGCCAACGACGTCATCTATGGCCTTCCAGGACAGCCAATAGATACTCGTCTTACTGAGGTGTTGTCAACATTGATGCCAACTGCTATAATACAGCAGAAGAAGACATGTGTAGACGGTCTCGCTGCCGGCTTCTCCTCGAGATCAATATAAGTCAGACTGCACAGAAGACGGCTTGTTTTGGTTAAAAACTGGGTTGTAGCTGTTTGTTTGTGTTGCCATGGTTGGTAATAGGTATGTTTACTGTGTTAGAACCATTCACTTGGGAGTTATTGATCCAGGAAGTTTGAATATGTGACACAGTCTCTTTTGCGTTCCCTCGCAAAACAGTTTTGTGAGGGAAAAGCTCGCAAAAAATTGCAAAAGTCATTTTATTATTTTTTTTAACCCATCATATTTTTTTTTTCTCCATTTCCCCTCCGGGGCTCCATAGGGCTCTGTAAAATATAACAGCAAAAAAAAAAAATAGGGTGAACAGGGGACGCACCCATAAAAATGTCATTTAAGTCATAGTATGCATCGAGGCAATGAGACTCTTTTTTTTGGTTGAAGACATTAGACTTTTGTTCCAAAAGGCTTTTTCAGCATTAAAAATGAGCTGTGGAGTTTCTTTCTGCATCTGGTGGGTGTGTACCCTTTGAGTCAGTAACAGATAAAAACTGTTATTATTATGAATATGAACAAATGGCCTCACTTTGAAAGAGGTGAATGCATGTTGTTTCTATCTGCATGAGACAAACAAGAACAAAGAGCCCATCTTTTTTCCTGTGTGTATCCATGGCGACAGGTCTACCTGTTGGCTTTGTAGAGCTCAGTGCCTCTGTGATTCCCGCCCGCCACAGTCATGCTCGGCGGCTAATTAGCACGGCCGCCGCTCGGCTTTGTTGGCCGCTGACATCGTCGTCGACGTCCTGCGCATTCTTGTCTTGTTTTTCCTGAATCTAGTTACATCTCTCACGGGCTTTGTGCTTTGGTGTCCCCTCGCCTTCTATTTTTAATCCCCCAAATACCTCGCTTCTCAAGACCGCCTTGACCTGACACTAGTGTCAGAATGCAGAACGCTACTTTAAAGCCAACTTCATGCAGCTAAAAAATAAAAAAAGATGTCAACAAATTAAGATCAGAGGTCTTAGACAGTGAGTTATTTATTAATTACACTGAGTTGCGTCGTAAAACCGTCTCAGTGTTGTCCAAGAGAGGTGTAAACAAGCATGGTAATGCTGATTTGCTTGAGATTCACAGACAGGGGTGTCCAGAGTCCGACCTGGGCTCCTTTGCAGCACCAGCTTGTTTTTTATTGGCCCGCAAAAATCCCACATTGGAACATTACGAAGATTATTAAGGGCCATGCTGAAAAGAAAAAAGGTTACAGCAAAGGAACTGCAGGGGAATGGTATTGCCCCACACATCATGATTTTTGCAATCAGTCAGACAAACGTCTTAGTGACATTTAGGACAACTGAGGCCTTGGTGGAGATCTGAGTTCTTGAGAAGACAAAATGTTTGGCATAGCTGGCATGAAATTTTGTAGATACCATAATCCCGCAATGAATTGGTTCCACACCCAGTCATGATAAGTGAATTTCCGCCAAGTAGGGGTCCTTACTTATGAAAGACATAGTAAAATAAAAATATGGCATGTGAGACATAGAAAACCTGTTTGGGACCTTCAAAATACGCTTTTTAACATTATTAGAGCCCTTTAGACATGAAATAACAATCCTATAGTCACCTTTACACTTCTATTGCCCATTATAGTAGACTTAATAAAAGGAAATAAGACAAAATAGCCATAGGAAGCCTGTTTGCTATCTTCTAAATACACTTTTTTTTACAGTATTAGAGCTCTCTAGACATGAAATAACAACCCTATAGTCACCTTTACACTCTTATTGCCCAATATAGTGGCTACATTAAAAGATAATGAGACATGTAAGACATAGAAAACCTGTTTACGACCTTCTAAATAAGCTTTTTAACATTATTAGAGCCCTCTAGACATGAAATAACAACCCTATAGTCACTTTTACACTCCTATTCTCCAATAGAGTAGACATAATAAATGAAAGTAAAACATATAAGGCATAGCAGCCTGTTTGCAACCTTCTAAATACGCTTTTTAACATTATTAAAGTCCTCTAGAAATGGAATAACAACCCTATAGTCACCTTTACACTCCTATTGCCCAATATACTAGGCATAATAAGGGAAAATAAGACAACAGAAACCTGTTTACAGCCTTCTAAATATGCTTTTAAACATTAATAGGGCCCTCTAGACATGAAATAACAACCCTATTGTCACCTTCGCACTCCTATTACCTAATATAGTAGAACTAATCAAAGGAAATAAGACATATAAGACATAGAAAACCTGATTGCTACCTTATAAACACAGTTTTTTACATAATTCGAGCCGTCTAGACATTAAATAACAACCCTATAGTCACCTTTATACTCCTATTAGCCAATACAGGAGACATAAGAAGAATAAATAAGACATATAAGACATAGAAAACCTGTTTAAGACCTTCTAAATATGCTTTTTAACATTATTAGAGCCCCCAGAAATGAAATAACAGCACCATAGTCATCTTTACATACCCATTGCCCATTATAATAGACATAATAAAAGAAAGTAAGACATAAAAGACGTAGAAAACCTCTTTGCGACCTTCTCAATACACTTTTAAAAATTATTAGCACCCTCTAGAAATGAAATAACACCATAGTCATCTTTACACACCTATTGCCCATTATAATAGACATAATAAAAGAAAGTAAGACATAAAAGACATAGAAAACCTAATTGCGGCCTTCTGAATACACTTTTTAACATTATTACGGCCCTCTAGACATTAAATAACAACATTATAGTCAACTTTGCACTCCTATTGCCTAATGTAGTAGACATAATAAGGCAAAATAAGGCAACGGAAACCTGTTTACGATCTAAATATGCTTTTTAAATTATTAGGGTCCTTTAGACATTAAATAACACCCTTATAGTCACCTTTGCAGTCTGATTGCCTAATACAGTATAAATAATAAAAGAATATAAGGCATAGAAAACCTGCTTACAACCTTCTAAATACGCTTGTTAACATTATTAACATCATTAACAACATTATAGTCACCTTTACGCCCCTATTGCCATAATAAAAGAAAGTAAGGTATATAAGACACAGAAAACCTTCCAAAGATCGTTTTTTACAGTATTAGAGCCCTCTAGACATGAAATAACAACCTTATAGTCACCTTTACACTCCTGTTGCCCAATATAATAGAAATAATAAAAGAAAATAAGACATAGAAAACCTGATTGCTACTTTCTAAATACTATGTGTCTTTGGCAGGAACTACTTGTAAACATGATGCAAAACCCCACACAAGCCACCTCGTTAGTGCGTAGAAAGTACCGCAATAGCAAAATCTATCAGAAGCTGAGCAAGCAGTTACGCGAACTGAGTGTCTTGTGAACTGAGTGTCTCGTGACTGTAATTAATATATTTTTGAAAAACCACAAAGTGGCGAGGGATTACTGTATACCTAAAAAGCATCATGTAGGTGTATAAGTTGGAAGTTTCCACACTGTTTTCCCTCTCTTCCCACAGCATACATCCCAAGGCGACTTGTCCTCGGCTGCAGGCAGTTCAGAAAGCAGCCTGCAGACACCGGTAGAGGAAGGTCTAAGCTTTAGCGTCTCGCCACCTCGTGATCTGGATCTCTCCTGTCCACCACCCAGCCACCTCTCAAACCTCACTGCAGGCGAGCAGCAGCAGGGCCGCCCTACGGTGAAGAAACACAACTCCCCGGTCCCCCTGCAGGCCACTAGAGGCCACCAGAGAAGCCAGAGTAGCTCTGGTGGCGGCAGCTCCAGCCCCGGCTGCCCCCGCCAAGACTGCGTGGACCCTTCCAATGAGGACATGGGGGCAGGAGATTGTGAGCATGCCTTGGAGGGCTTGTCAGACACTCTGAACAGTCTTTCGCTGACTTCGCTGCTCACAACAGCCTCTTCGGCACGACCACTGGTGAAGAAATGTAACAGCACAGGCACGCTGGACCAAACTAAGGGGAGCAAAGGTGGATGCCAGCTCTCTGAGGATGATGCTCACAGGAATTGGACGGCGGGTAGGGCGAGAGACGAGGACTGCGATGTCACAGACTTCAGCAGGAAAAATAGCAGTCGAGAAAGGGACGCAAACTCCCGAAAAAACAGATGAAACGCTTCTTGTGGAACTTCTTGACTAGGGAAGGATTCTTCCGACACGTTCTGTGATCCCAAATCGTCTTTGAACCGTCTGTTCTCTGTCACTCCCCTCCTGGGATTCGGCTGCTCGGGATCGGTTGTTTTGTTCGGGATTGTACTGGTTATTCTGTGATGATGGCAAGAAGCTTACAAACTTAAAGATGTGCTTCTCCCAGGCTCTCGCCAAGAAAATGGAATTCTAAGGGTTGATTAAGCTTTAGATTAAGCTGGTTTGAAAACAGGGGCAGAGTATTCTCAACCCAAGTGCAAAAAAAGCAATTGTCAGTATTGGTCGCATGGCACACTTTTGCTGAAGAAGAAGCGGAACTCGTTTACGGAACTTGTTTTTATAGAAATATCGCTAAAAAGTAGCATTGGCAACCTACGGGACATTTCAAAAGGTTGTCGATTTTCTGTGATCTTGTGTGCACGTGTAGACTCAAGTGTCCTCGAAAGACCTTCCCATCAAGCGGTCCAGTCCGGTTTTGTTTGTCATGATACCGTTTAGAAGGGTAAATCCTGATGTGGCCTGTTTTCCGAGGAGTGCAAGCGGGATGAAAGTACCTACTAGTGTATCACAAATAAGGGGCTGCATCTTTCAAAGACTGCATTTAAATAACGTTCAAACAGCACGTCTGTCCCTGTTCGAAAGCTCTTCCAAATTCAGACACAAGGGACACTTTCTAAAGTGCCCCTGATTGGGTCTCCCCCTCGAGGGGCGGCATCTTGGGGGGGAAGTTAGAACAATTCCAGTTTGTTTGGAACTGGGGCTAGACAGAGGCCCCAAAAAATAAGTTGTAGTGACAACACCTGCCCGGTGGAACCCTAATTTGACTTTTTTTTCATGAGGCCCAGAATCCCTTGTGTCGCCGCTGCCCCCTTAGACCACCTAGACTGGGTCCCTTATAGAGTGCCACCCCTCATTGGGACACAGCTAGTATAAGGTTCCAATGAAGTCAACATAGTGCATCACACAGTAAACAATGGAGGAAGGGACCATTTTCTGTCCACCAATCAACGCCCTGCACTCTGTCTGGTTCCGCCACTTTAGGACCCCCACCCACTGCACTTGGCGCCCCAACAGAACGGTGGCCAAATGTGCTACATATCCCTCATCTTGCTAATTTTAACTGTGAAAACCAAATTAATGCAACTAAACTGCACTGCTTGGTGGAAACTGGTCTTAGGAGCTGACATTGGACTAAAGGCCTGACTGAACGGGGGAGTTGGATCATCGCTGCTGCTGAGAATACATGTGGGCTCCTTGGTAGTGCCCACATTTCCATGAAAGGGCTAAAAAGTACTGAGTTGCAGACCTGGGCCAAATATTGTTAGCAGGTCTTTGTTGCTAACCACAGGGACTGTTTGTTGGAGCAAGGTTTTAGATGATCCCGCGGTTTATTTACCTTGTCTTGTGTTGAGCCCCCAATGGCCGTCTTGCCTCTTTGTTCTTAAACCAAGGCCGGACTTTCCAGTGCTCTCGTTTTGTTTTAAAGACTACCTCGGGGACTGAATCCAATCCCCTCGGTTTTGTCTTTGCGTACACACGTCCTATTTTGGCGTTCATTGGAAAAGCAGAAGCTGATGGAATGGGAACGGTTCCATCCAAAGTCTTATTTGACTCAGGTCTGCTGAAGTGTAGCAAGAGAACAAACAAACTATGGCAAGCAATGTGGAACAAATGGCTCTCACTTGTAACATCAAGAAAAGCCGCTGTTTACCCGACCGGCCGGGTACGTAGTCGGGTGTGGTGTGATGTGGTCCTCTCGGCCATGTGTTGTTGTGATGTGTTTGTGTCTCGCATCCAGAGCAGGTAGACCTCAGGTGGACTTCAACGCACGCACACACACACACACACACACACACACACACACACACGCACACACACAGACATATGTATGCATCATGCAGAGATGTCAACACACACTGTGGTGTGTTTTTGTAGCTTCATCTTCATTCACTTACTTTCCTCGGGGAAGCCACAGTATTAGATGAGTATTGAGTCCGCCCACCCCCGCCCACCCCCACCCGCCCTTTGGAGATATGCAATACGCTATAGTAGATGTACAGTTAGAAGTATGAGTTTAGAGAAGATTATATTTATTATGACTTGTGTAATAGAATCAAATGCCAGCGGGATTGAAAGGTCACTGAAAGGATGACGTTGTGTCACATGTGATGTGTATCAGGACCCCCCCACCCCAGAACACCTCACCTCTCCCCGCCTCACTGAGTTTTGTTCTGCAAAAATGCATGTGGGGTTCTGTTTCTGTTTCCCTAAATGTCACTCTGGTGTCATAAAAAAGTGAACAAGCTTTTCACCGTCTCTGCTGGTCATTCCCTACCACGTGTTTTCACAAATTTCCACTCCTGCGCAGTTTTGTGCTCATTTTGGGTTCCCACGTGCCTGTCTTCTTCTTCTTCTTCATGACTTCAGCCAGGTAGTGCAGCCAGCAGCATATCATGCACCGTCTTGACGAAAGGAAAGTATTCAACTACAGTGGAACCTCGGTTAGCCTGTGCTCTAATAACACATTATCTGGTTAACGCTGAAAATCTTACCTTGGTGCAATGAGTTCAAATGTTTCTTCAAGTGTCTGTTGCCTTATCTATCAAAATGCTGGCACTTATGACTTTCTTTGGCTCCATTTTGGGTTATTTTTTGCAAAAGAAAAGCAGACACCTGAGGTGAGAAAGGCTGTTGAATTCAAGAAATAATTCGTGACAAAACAGGAAAGTGGTGTCCATGTTGATCTCGCTGCCACATCGTGTCTTTGGCAATCATGTCTTCATTGAAGGTAAAAGTAACATTAAATGTTAATTTATCATTCATCATTTATATGCATTTAGAATTGTTTTCTTCATGAAAACATATACAGTCATCCCTCGCAATATCACAAGCTTACCTGGAGGCACAATTAGGTCCTTGAGAGTCTGGCAGCAGCCCTTAAGAGCAAGAGGAACAACATCAACTCCTTGCCCCTGAGAGCTACCAATTCCATCTCCGATGGAATTCATTTGAGAGGGACAGAAACGGCCTAACCACCCCCCTACCAGAAGCTGAACAGAAGCTGGACAGCTAGCCAGAAGCTGGACCAGAAGCTGGACAGCTAGCCATGGGCCGGGATTGGAAGATGCTAGTTGATATTGGTTGAGATTGCAACCACCAACCAGCCAGACGTGGTGTTATGGTCCCTTTCACTAAAGGTGGTCAACATCATAGAGCTCACAGTCCCAAGCAAGGATTCCACCGAAGAGGCCTATGAACGAAAGAAACTGTGCTACACAGACCTACCATCAGGCTCATGAAAGACCTTGGCATTCATGGACAGGCTCTGCAACAAACAGTAAGATCAGTCTCTGAAGCGGCCGAAAGAAGCAGCCAGTGGCTGTGGATCAAGTGCAAGGACCCTTGCTGGTCTCAAAGCAGAGGGGGGCACACACCTGGGATGGCAGGTGTTGCCGATGAGTCTCTGGAGGTGTCGTGGACCCATCAGTGGGCCTATCATCAAAACACCACTGAAGGAGGGTGCCCACCAATGTTTGATCTCACTGCCCCCCACCCACCTTACAAGCACTGCTCTACTCATGATTGGGCACGGGACACAGGCTCAGGCTTGGTCACCCTGGAGTTGGCCGCCTTTGATGAGGGTGTCTCGTGTTGAAAGGCCGTAACACCCACTGATTCAAGTACAAGTTCAGGTACACTACTGATGATGTGTCCCAAAATGTACATCCTCCCCATGGCTGAGATAAAGCTCCCACGTCACTCTCAAAATCCAGGCCTCATGTGATTACCATCTACAGCAGGGGTCACCAACGTGGTAGCCCCGCACGACCACATGAGGTGCCCGCAAGTCTGCTTTTCATTCAGGTTTTCAGTTAATAATGAAAGAACAGTAGAAAGAAATGCATTCTGAAATACAAAATGTGAGTTGTGGACACCAGCATTTTGTTCATGTTCTGGTAAAACAAGCATATTCGCTTTGTTTGGGTTTAAAATAAGCTCTGAAAATAAATGTTACAAAAATGAGTAGCTCTTGGCCATTTTCATTTTGTAAAAGTAGCTCTCACAAGGAAAAACGTTGGTGACCCCAGATCTACAGTATTGGCACAAAGGACAGTTTCCATCAAGTCCTGTGTATTTACGAACTCAAATATTTTATGCACGTAAAACTCTAAAAACGTATTTTGTGTTAAGATATTGGCTTTCTGGAACGGATGATCTGGATTTACATTGTGTCTTATGGGAAAAATGGATTTGGTTAGAGTAGGTTTTGGTTCAAGAAGGGGTTCATGATGCTAACTGGAGATGAAAGAAAAGCCTACAGTGCGACTTGAAGACTTTTATCCACGCCGTCTGTAGTGTGATCACGTGATGCTGCTTAATATGTGCGGCACAATCAGCTGTTTGTCGCCCCTCACTGCTCTTCTTTTTGCCTCTTTGCTGTTGGAAACAAACCGCACTGGGAATATTTGCCTTAAGTTCTGCGTGCACCATTTCTGGCGCATCAACTTCCTCTTTCCAAACGGCACGGCCATGCACATGCTCGTTAGGTACCACAACAGTAATAAAACATTGTTGAATTAATACCAAAACAAGAGCATTATTATGTATTGGATCTCGTTAGGCGGTGTACCTAAGCGCTTTAATGGGCATTGTTGCATTGGAAAAATAACACTGCCTCAGCGTCCAATGAATAAAACAGGACACACACTGGCTGGCTGGCTGGCTGGCTGGCTGGCTGGCGCTCCACTTGAGTGGAGGGAAAAAGCGATGTTTGCAGACTGGTGCTGGAATTAATAGTCTGCATAATGGCACCGCAATCAAGTGTAGAGCTCCTATTTTAACACGCAGCAAAACAACACTTCATGTTTTTGTTCACTCACACACTCCTAAGTCACTCACCCAGTGCACAGAACACAGGAAGGATGTATCAAATACAGTATTATGATTAAATACAAGAATGAAATGAACCAGTCATTTATTTCATATCACAGCATAAAGAATATAAGACATGTAATAATTTATAATAATGATGATTTTGACAAAAACACTCAAATAATATTATAACCACTAAAATAAAGGATTAATTATTCAGAACTATTTATTCACAATGGCTCCATTTAGGATCGGTCATCCTTTCAGCAGACATTAGTTCAATCTAACCGCCGTTTCCCCTTGGACGCATTTCACTGTAGCACACAACTTTCGGTGTGGAGGACCTGTTAATAAAACCGCGTCTTGCACGAACTGCAAGCATTAGGTAAGTTTCTCATGATTACTTTGGTCGGCTCGGGTCAAGTGCTCTCACTATGTTGACTATGGCTTAAATTCAGCACATGAATCTTTTAATATGTGTTAATAATGGAAGCTCTCTGTAGCGGCATGAGTGGGCATGTAAACCAAGCCGTCTAGAGTTAAAACGGGAGCGCCGATCGGCATCCACTTCCGTATTATGTCTTGCACGGGTTTGGCCGCCATGATGTGCGTCCTCGGCACACTGTTCAGCTATTAATTGCTCTAATAGACGGTCCAGAGACAGTGGCGGAGCTACGGGGTGGCTTGGCCAGCCCAATGAAACATTTCTGGCTCCACCACTGTAAACAGAAAAACATTACCCCAAATGACTGAAGTGTCAAAAGTATCAGTATTTTTGATTTGAGAATCGATTTTAGAGCATGAAGAGCTTCAGTATCGATCCGCACATCACGGCTCTCAACACTCCCGACCATCATCAGGGATAACGAAACTGCGCACAACCTTAGTTTTCTTTTTCTTTTTGTACAGTGCACTAATCCCTCACCACTTTGTACTTTCAATTTTTCAGCTTTACTCTCTCACGTTTTTTCCAAAATATAGTAATTAATAAATCATACTTTTTCATTATTATCATCATTAGTCCAAAAAAAATACATATTTAAGCAAATGTTACATTTTTTTGTCTAAATGAAGCGTTTTTAAGCATAAAAATTGCTAAATGAAGTAAAATACAAATAAAAGGCATTCAGAAGACACATTCAAAGACGTGGTGATGTGTAGTATTCTACATTGGTCACTAGGTGTCAGTAATGTTACTAATGTAGATTTGCAGGTTTGAATTGGCCACAACAGGCACAGTAATAACAAAATAATAATATTAACTCATTCAATCCCAGCCATTTTCAGTACCGGCCATTTTAGATGATTTTGACTGAAGGCACACAGAATATTGTGTTCTATGGCTATATACACACGGAACCTACCAAAAGAAAGATTAGACTCCTGTCTTTCATCAGAAAAAAAAAGGTTTGTTTCTACCTTTTTCCGTTCTTTAGTAATCAGCAGTAGAACATATAGGTAAGTTTCAGGAAGATATCAGTTCCGGACAAAAAAAAAAAAAGGGAGGAACCCAGCTTTTTGTGAAATGATTTCAAGCATAACTTCAACTTTGACACAATTTTTTTGCTCATGTGACAGCTCAAATATCTAAACAACCATACCACAACTATACACACATTAAAAAGGTTGTTTTACATCAAAATAGCCATTTATTTACAAATATGACACCATGAACTATCTACAATTTTCACATTTGGGAACTAAACTGTGTGTTCGCATGCAAATGTTTTCCTACAATGCGTAACCTTCTTCAGGCTACACTCCTCCATGCTCTTCCACGTCCTCCTTGCTGTCGAGTGTGTGCAAATGATCCATGCCGAGCTCTAATCAAATGCACTTCTGCCACCTTGTGGCCGTTATTATGGCTTCAAACTGTGACATCTATTCGTGTGCACTTGGCGTCACCGCCTCTTTTTGCCTCTCGCGCAAAAAAATGCAAAAGACATAAGATATAAGTACGTCTTTGGGAGCGGGCGTTCGGGTTTATGAAAACATACTGTATAAATACGTCTTTGGTATTGAATGAGTTAACATTACACAGGCCACGCCAAGCTAAAACTCAACTCTGAACCCCTTGACATCACTTCCTGTCCACCCGTCACTCTGCCTTCCTAGCACCGGAACACATTTACAGCAACACATACACAAGTTTTATTTACAGTATGTCTTATTTTCTGTTATTATATTGGGTAAGATGAGTGTAAAGGTGACTCTAGAGGTGTTATTTCATATCTAGAGGGTTAATGTTAAAAAGCGTATTTAGAAGGTGGTAAACAGGTTGTCTATACCATAACTATAAAAATATTCCATTTATAAATAAGGAACCCTATACTGTGCGGAAATTCACTTATCACGGTTGGAACCAATTAAGCACGATAAATGAGGGATTACTGGATTCATAACTTATGGAAGTACATGGCAACCACAAAACGTGGTAACACGATGGCCGCCTGTACTTGCTTGACAAGCGCATCAAACTACCAGTGACTCTCTGCAGGGATTCCGGGGGAAATTCATTCCCCAGCCCTCGGCTTTGGTGGCCAGCTGCAGTCAGCAGATGTTTGCTGTTAACGAAGCAGCTGACGGCGCAGATGCACGAGGTCGAGAGGCGAGCATCACAGCGGCGCCACCGCACCGAGACCTCGCTCAAACCTGACGAGACCAAAGCCGTCCGAGGCCAATTAACGGCGAGAGAGACGGCAAATATTCGAACAGGAATTCCATTTCAGTATTTTTCATGTCCAGCAACACTGGTTGCTACATCACAGCGTATCATAGCATCATCTGTTGGACGTCATGAGCCTGGAGATGGCTGAGTTTTGAAGGTAAGATCAATGCGTCACTGCTCACATTTTTTAAGAGATTGTTTGTTGGATGCCGGAACAAGAATTGTTTTCATTTTTAGTAGCATCAGACACAAAATGGTTGAGTTTAAAGATCAACTTGCTATATTTTTTATTTCTTTTATTTTTTTACCAGCCACAATTTCACTGAACTGTAAGAACCTTATTAATTTTGGATATTACCTGACAAGGGAGATCAATTTTGAAATTTTGTAAAGATACTAAGAAGTTGTATACAGTATATCATATATATGTATATACATAAAAAACTGCATCCCAGCTTGGGATATACAGGAGGTTATTAGTGTCAATGTCAATCTTTGCGGTTTCTTTTTAATAGAATGAAATGAATGAATGAAATTTTCTTTTCGCAATATTATGACTTTATTTATAAATAACATAACATAGCAAAACTAAAATAGAATATTTCACCTCTGTGCTACTAAAATGACTTTTTTGTATTTTTTTTTGTTCATTCTTGTAAAAATTGTGACCTTTATTTCTCGGTAGAATCTCTTAATATTTTGGCTTTATTCTCCTAAAATTACAGCTGTTTTTCCATTTCTGCTGTTGTTTTTTTGTCCCAACTATTTCAACTTTCTTCATGTGAATTTTCTTCTCGTAATTATGACTTCATTCCCATAATATTTTGACTTTATTCCACAGCGTTATAACTTCTTCCACAACTTAATTTTCCAAAAATTACAACTTTATTCGTCGTTTTGTTTAGTTTCTCATGATATCACGACTTTAAAAGAATAAAGTCTTTTTTCTTCAATATTTCAACTTACTAATGGTACTAAAATGACGCTATTTTTTTCATAATATTACATTGTTTTCATAAAATTATGAATTTTTTAGATGACAGCTTTTTTCTCTTAATATTTTGTATTTGCTTGTAAAATTACTGCTGATTTTTCCATTTCTTGTACAAGGTGTTGGAATTGACTTCTTATGCTTCTTTTCTGACTTATATCAAGCGGCAGGCCAGTAAAGTGCTGCTCACGTCACGCTAACAGCACGCTTCTTTTTCCAACATCTCCGCAGCCACCCACCCTCTTTAAGCCCGCTTGCTGATGCCGGAACACGCTTTCTACGTATGCGCTTGCCATGTGCGCCCTTCATCTGTAGTCAAGTGTGCACACGCGGCGCCCGATGAAAAAGAGAACAGATGCGGCGGTGAAATTAGCCGACGGTGGCGAGGAAAGAGCGCAAAATGTCCTGAGGGAACCAACAATTTGGAGGGTAAAAAATGTCAACAACACAAGAGCTGGATGGGGTTCATCTTTTAAATCGGAGAGTCAAAGTGCAGAAGAAAACAGCAAAAATTTGGAACAAAAGAAAAGGTTGTTGGAAATTGAAATGTAAAACTAATAATAGTTTTGAGGGCGTTACGTTGCCTGATTAAGGGTAGTAACTAGTTTACGTTGTTGTCATGTTGTTCAAAGACTATTCATTATGATAATAATCACCACTGTGATCGCGCCTTGCTTTCCGTCTTAAGAGGTAGTAGTAATAATTAGTCTTATACTGAAGGTCGGGGGTGTTCAAAGTGCGGCCCGGGTGCCATTAGCGGCCTGCGTCACAATATAATTTAACATGAAAACTGTTTTTAAAAAAACAAACAAAAAAAAAACATTAAAAAAATCAGCAGTAACTTTAGAAGAATAATGTCAAAATATTTTTTTAAAAAGTTGTAATTAACACGAAAATGTGTACCATTATGACGAAAAATTTTATTAAAATTATAAAAGAAAAAGACACGTTTTTTTATGTAGCAATATGAGAAACAAACAAAAAAACAACAAATAAAATTGTAAATTTGGATTGCGGAAAAATTTCTAATGTTACGAGAATAAAGTCCAAATATAGGACTAAAGTCATAAGAGAAGAAAATTTACAAGAAGAAAGCTGAAATAGTTCGAAAAAAAAAACAAAAAACAGCAGGAATGGGAAAAAAAAACAGCTGTAATTTTACGAGAAGAAATGTCAAGGCAAAAAAAAAGTCGTAATTTTCTGAGAATAACGTTGTGATATTATAATGAAAAATTTTAATTAAAATATTTTTTAAAAACATGTTATTTTTTTAAGTATTAATATTATGAGAAACAACAAATAAAATTGTTATTGCAGAAAACGTTATGTTATGAGAATAAAGTCAAAATATTATAGGAATAAAGTAAAAGTAAGAAAAAATTGACCAGAAGAAGCTGAAATAGTTGGAAAAATGGAGAACCCCCCCCCCCCCCCCCCCCCACAACAACAGTGGGAATGGAAAAAAACAGCTTCAATTTTACAAAAATAAAGTCAAAATATTAAGACAAAAAAGTTGTGTTGTAACAAGAAAGAAACGCAGAATTTCACAAGAATAAACTCGCAATATTATGAGGAAAAATAATGTTGAAATATTAAAGAAAAATACAATATGAAAAGTCATAATATTATGAGAAACAAACAAAAACGGAATACAGTCATTTATTCAAAATATTATGGGAATAAAGTCCTGATATTAATATTAATCTAATATTAATAACAGCAGAGGGGTGGGGGAGTAAAGAGTGAAGTTGATATTAATAACAGTTATGTAGCATCTTTATGACAAAGCTGAGGTTATAATTTGCTAGCATATCTACATGTGTTGCTTTAGAAAAGATCAAAGTGGCAAAGTTGCATCCTTTCATTTTTCACTATGTGGCCCTCACTGGAATATGTTTGGACACCCCTGCTGAAGGTGGGTTTTTTTGTGGTTTTTCTGGATTATGGCGCCCCCTGTAGGCCACGGTGCCCTTAGCATTCACCTACACAGAGCACACAGAATTTGATACAATATTTTAACGCTTTTGTTTAGAAATGGCAATGAATTACTTGGAATCTATTATATCACTTGACTGTTAACTTTACTTTGTAACTCTTAAACAATCATACACAAACTGCGCAGGCACGTCAATAAAGCTGATTAGTAATCTTGCAGTGTGCATGCTATGCCATTAGATGGCAGCGTATCTTCCTAAATGAATCAATCAGTGAGCAAACAGACTGCACGGAAGTAGTTCTAGCTGCAAAGACTACGTATTTTCCCAATACTTATGTTCCTACGGCTCCGGTTTGTCATAACGTTGAGTCGTGTACAGTGTTCCCTCGCTCTATCGTGGTTCACCTTTCGCGGATTCGCAGATTTTTTTAGTTTTTTTTTTTTAATTACAGGGCCAAGCCTGACCCTTTTAAGAAGAATTGCATTATGGGAAGTTGAGTGCCTATCTCTTCCCTCGCTCATCTGTCTGCACCGCCCATTGTTTTCTGCCTCCTGATTGGCTGTAGACCATTGTCAATCAGCCTCCTTCGTGCCGTCCTGTCATGTCTCCTGTGTCATTGTTTGCTTGCTAGCTTGTAAATGAATCTTCGGTTTGTCTGCAGCAATATGTTTTAACAAGGATATAAAAACGCTACAGTACAGCGGAAGGGCGCCATAACAAAAAGGCACGGTCACAGGAGTGAAATATGCGCGAGTGACTTCATAATTTCTTGTGTTGATCATTAAAATTCAAACAAAGGTTTGAACTTTTTTGAGAGTTTTTAAACAAGAGAGAAATGTGAGAAAATTGTATTGCCTGTCTGAGAAAAGTGTATAAAATGTATGGCGAGGGGTTTTACAGCCTTAAAAAATATAATAATTGTAAAAAAAAAATGAAGATGGCCAAGAGAAGAGTTGTCGTTTGATGTGTTGCAGGGTGGATAGCCTGCAACACATCAAACGACAACTCTTCTCTTGGCCAGCAGAGGACGCCACATCCCTACCATGCCAACTGCACCCACAAAGTGTCATCACGCAGGTAAGCCCCGCCCTCCTTCAGCAGATCGGTGTCTCGTTTCAGCGACCGAGTGTGCATGCGAGACATGCTGAGGACACGTACAAGTGAAACACAGGTGGGCCAGCAGGTGGCAGGCTGAGACCGGGTGTTTTTTTTTTGTGGAGGACACATTTTAAAAACTATGAATGGGTTCGAAATCATTTTTTGTGGGGCGGGGGTTGAAATATTAATATATAATGTAATTAAGTTTTTCCAAATATATTAATTTACAAGTCATGTGGTTTGTGGTTGATTGCAGCTTATTAATAGTCAAAAATGTGTACTGTATATTTAAGCAAATTGTACGTATTTTTAGCCTAAATTGGGCATTTTCAAGCATAAAAATGGCTAAATGAATTAAAATAGAAATATATGGCATTCAGAAGACGCATTCAAAGAAAGGTAGTATTCTACACTGGTGTCAGTAATGTTACACTGATGAGACAACAGACACCACAGGAAGTACTGTACTGTTGCAACTCCCCCCGACGCTAACATGTGGAAGTTTGTTTTATTTTGTGACTGTATTGGGTAATAGGAGGGTAAACGGTGACTATAGGGGTGTTATTTCATGTCTCGAGGGCTCTAATCATGTTTTTTTTTTTTTAAACAACAGATTTAGAAGGTCGTAAACAGCTCTAACTATGAAAAGTTAAAATTTTTTACTTAAAACAACTCATCACAGGTCTGAAACCGATTCCAGTAGAATTGTACAACATTTCTGTTGAAAATCTTTAGAAATCTTTCCTATATGGTCATCCCTCACTCTATCCCTTTTAATAAATAATAATTAATTAATAAATGATTGCTTTTTCTTTTATTAGTAAAAAAAAAAGCATATTTTTAGCAAATGTTGTGTATGCTTGGCCTAAATTAAGGCTTTTCAAGCATAAAAATGTTGTAAATGAACGAACTAAAATAAAAACAGTTTAAGGCAATGCAAGACGTTGATGAACTGTAGCCTACTGGCCACTAGGTGTCACTAGTAACGCGCACCAGCCTTGTTTGCCAACTACAGGCTTTTATTATTTATAAGTATTTATCACACAACAGGCACAAAAATAATGGACATCGTCACAGTAATAACATGGACTACTGTTGTCGCCGTACTGAAGCTCTGAATCCCTGACGTCACTTCCTGTTCACACGTCCGGAAGACATTTACTGAAACACACACGATCATGAGTCTTATTTATATCTTTAATGGCTTATTTTCTCGAATTATATCTACTATATTGGTTAATATGAGTGTAAAGGGCTGTTATTTCATGTCCAGAGGGCTCTAATAAAGGTAAAAAATTGTACTGAGAAAGTCATGAATAGGTTTTCTATGCTCTAACTACACAAAATATTCCCTTATTAATATTGAATCCTACTTTGCGGAAATTCACTTCTAGCGGTCAGGTCTGCAACCAATTAACCGCCATAAGAGAGGGATTTCTGTACGTCTTTTTGTACTATTGCTCTTATTTTCGCATACATCTTCAGAAAACTACCAAAAGTATCATGGTGCGTGTTATACTGTATACAGTACCTCTTATGTATTATCGTGTGAAGCGTTAAGGCTGGCAAACAGCCCATGACAACAAGTCAAAATTGAAAATGACTTATTTAAAAACACCCACCATGTGCACTTTATTCTACACTCATTTTCCCTCCTTTTGCCACACATTCAATTTGCCACATCAATCTATATATATATATATATATATATATATATATATATATACACACACACACACACACACACATACACGGATATACTGTATATGATATAGGGTTTAAAGCCGAGCCCACTCATCCCCTCCGAGCGCAAGAAGGCTTTTTCTCTCTCTTCGCGTCACGTTGATGGCCAATCGTGTGACCTTTAAATTACGTAATGAGCATAAACCTCTTAAAAATAATAATAATAATGTTACGCCTCTCAGGGTGAAGGTGGATAATCTAGCAGGATGCCTCAGCAGCAGGAACATGGATGTTTCTTTTCTGGTTTTAAAGCTGACATTTGCTCCTTTTTTAGCTGCATTAGTGGAAGTTTTAGCGCCTTAGAACATGTCCGTGTCCGTAAGGTGGTACTTTACTAAAAATAGATTTTTAATCATTATGGGCATTATTAAAAATATAAAATATAACATAAGAGAAAATAGGACTCATGCGTGTGTGTTTTGCTCTAAATGTGTTCCATTTCCGGTGTGTGGGGCGGACAGGAATATGACGTCGGGCGTTCAGAGACGAGTTTTAGATTGGCGTGGGTTACGGTCGCAACAGTAGCCCATTTTAGGGATCACTGAGCCTGTTGTTGGAGCATTCAAACCTGCAATAAAAACCCAGTGTCTCACCCGACGTTAAATTAACCTTACTGACACCTAGTGACCAGTGTAGAATACTACATATCATCACAACCTCTTTGAAAGCGTTTTCTGAATGCTTTATATTTGTATTTTACTTCATTTAGCCATTTTTACGCTTGACCATGCTTCATTTAGGCTTCAACCTAAAATTTTCTTAAATAAGCATATTTTTGACAACAAATAGGCCAGGGGAGTCCAAACTTTTTCCAGTGACGGCCACATAGTGAAAAATGAAAGGATGCAACTGTGCCACTTTGATATTTTGTCAATCATGTCAATCAACATGTAGATATGCCAAGAAGTTATATACTGTATAGTGGTGTCAAAAAGTGTTTGCCCCCTTCCTGATTATTTTTTTGCATGTTTGTCACACTTAAATGTTTCAGATCATCAAACACATTTAAATATTAGTCAATGACAACACAGCTGAACACAAAATGCAGTTTTTAAATGAAACTTTTTATTATTTAGGGAGAAAAAAAACCTACATGACCCTGTGTGAAAAAGTGATTGCCCCCTAAACCTAATAAGTGGTTGGGCCCCCCTCAGCAGCAACAACTGCAATCA
The DNA here is from genome assembly GCF_027744805.1 of Dunckerocampus dactyliophorus. Classification (NCBI taxonomy): domain Eukaryota; kingdom Metazoa; phylum Chordata; class Actinopteri; order Syngnathiformes; family Syngnathidae; genus Dunckerocampus; species Dunckerocampus dactyliophorus. Next base: position 5,302,485 of record NC_072824.1, read on the forward strand.
AGCGTTTGTGATAACTTGCAATGAGTCTCTTACAGCGCTGTGGAGGAATTTTGGCCCACTCATCTTTGCAGAATTGTTGTCATTCAGCCACATTGGAGGGTTTTCCAGCATGAAACGCCTTTTTAAGGTCATACCACAGCATCTCAATAGGATTCAGGTCAGGACTTTGACTAGGCCACTCCAAAGTCTTCATTTTGTTTTTCTTCAGCCATTCAGAGGTGGACTTGCTGGTGTGTTTTGGATCATTGTCCTGCTGCAGAACCCAAGTTGGTTTCAGCTTGAGGTCACCAACAGATGGCCGGACATTCTCCTTCAGGATTTGTTGGTAGACATCACAATTCATGGTTCCATTTATCACAGCAAGTCTTCCAGGTCCTGAAGCAGCAAAATAGCCACAGACCATCACACCACCACCACCATATTTTACTGTTGGTATGATGTTCTTTTTCTGAAATATAGCGTTACTTTTACACCAGATGTAATGGGACACACACCTTACAAAAAGTTCAACTTTTGTCTCGTCAGATCACAGAGTATTTTCCCAAAGGTCTTGGGGATCATCAAGATGTTTTCTGGCAAAATTGAGACGAGCCTTAATGTTCTTTTTGTTCAGCAGTGGTTTTGGTCTTTCTTATGGTGGAGTCATGAACACTGACCTTAACTGAGGCAAGTGAGGCCTACAGTTCTTTGGATGTTGTTGTGGGGTCTTTTGTGACCTCTTGGATGAGTCGTCACTGCGCTCTTGGGGTCATTTTCTTTGGCCGGCCACTCCTGGGAAATTTTTTTTTTTCCTTCCTTTAATAATAAAAAGTTTAATTTAAAAACTGTATTTTGTGTTCAGTTGTGTTGTCACTGATTAATATTTCATTTGACAAACATGCAAGAAATCTGGAAGGAGGTAAACACTCTTTCACCCCACTGTATATTTCAAGAAAAAACTGCATCTCAGCGTTGTCGTATAGGTGAAAAAGAGTATTATTAATATCAACTTTGCTCTTTGCTCTTGTTTTACTCCATTTTTGTCAGGTTTTGTCAAGTATTTCAACTTTCTTCTGAAATAGTAATTTTTATTTATTCCCATAATGTTCTGACTTTATCCCCGTAATATATATATATATTTTTATATTTATATATTTTTATTATATACTGCTAAAAAAAATTAGAGGAACACTTTGAAAACACATCAGATCTAAACTGGGGGAAAAATGATCGTGAATATCTTTCCTGATAATAAGTGGGTGATGTATTAGTAACAAAATGATGCCACATCATTTGATAGAAATGAAAATGATCACCCTATAGAGGGGGGAAATCAAAGACACCCCAAAATTGAAAGTGAAAAAATGATGCAGCAGACTGGTCCATTTTGCTAAAATGTCATTGTAGCAACTCAAAATGATTCTCAGTAGTTTGTGTGGCCCAACGTGCTTGTACGCATGCCTGACAACGTTGGGGCATGCTCCTAATGAAACTACGGATGGTGTCCTGGGGGATCTCCTCCCAGATCTGGACCAGGGCATCAATGAGCTCCTGGACAGCCTGAGGAGCAACCTGGCGGCGCCGGATGGACCTAAACATAATGTCCCAGAGGTGTTCTATTGGGTTTAGGTCCGGTGAACGTGGGGGCCAGTCAATGGTATCAATTCCTTCATCCTCCAGGAACTACCTGCATACACTAGCCACATGAGGTCGGGCATTGTCGTGGACCAGGAGGAACCCAGGTCCCACTGCACCAGCGTAGGTTCTGACAATGGGTCCAAGGATTTCATCCCGATACCTAATAGCAGTCAGGGTGCCGTTATCTAACCTGTAGAGGTCTGTGCGTCCTTCCAGGGATATGCCTCCCCAGACCATCACTGACCCACCACCAAACCGGTCATGCTGAATGATGTTGCAGGCAGCATAACGTTCTCCACGGCATCTCCAGACCCTTTCACGTCTGTCGCATGTGCTCAGGTTGAACTTGCTCTCATCAGTGAAGAGCACAGGGCACCAGTGGTGTAGTTGCCAATTCTGGTGGTCTTTGGCAAATACCAATCGAGCTCTACGGTGCTGGGCAGTGAGTACAGGGCCCACTACAGGACGTCGGGCCCTCAGGCCACCCTCATGGAGCCTGTTTCTGATTGTTTGGTCAGAAACATTCACACCAGTGGCCTGCTGGAGGTCATTTTGTAGGGCTCTGGCAGTGCTCATCCTGTTCCTCCTTGCACAAAGGAGCAGATACCGATCCTGCTGAGAGTTGAAGGACCTTCTATGGCCCTGTCCAGCTCTCCTGGAGTAACTACCTGTCTCCTGGAATCTCCTCCATGCGTCCAGGTACCGCAGTGATGCCCTGGTCCAGATCTGGGAGGAGATCCCCCAGGACACCATCCGTAGTCTCATTAGGAGCATGCCCCGACGTTATCAGGCATGCGTACAAGCACGTGGGGCCACACAAACTACTGAGAATCATTTTGAGTTGCTACAATGACATTTTAGCAAAATGGACCAGTCTGCTGCATCATTTTTTCACTTTCAATTTTGGGGTGTCTTTGATTTCCCCCCTCTATAGGGTGATCATTTTCATTTCTATCAAATGATGTGGCATCATTTTGTTACTAATACATCACCCACTTATTATCAGGAAAGATATTCAAGATCATTTTTCCCCCAGTTAAGATGTGATGTGTTTTCGAAGTGTTCCTCTAATTTTTTGAGCAGTGTATTTTTGTCCCAAAATACAACTTGACAGTATTTTGTTTTTCATATTACGACTTTTTTTTTTTTACGTATCTTTTCTTTAATATTTACACTCTGTAATATTACAAGGTTATTATTAGAAAATAGTGAGAGTATGACTTTTTTTCTTCATATTTTGACTTTATTCTGGTAAAATGTTTTTCCCATTTCTGCTGTTTTTTTAAACTTATTTTCCAACTATTTCAACTCTTCTTGTAACTTTTCTTCTCGTAATTATGACTTTATTCCCATATTTAGACTTCATTGTCGTAACCTCATTGAATTTTACTTGTTTTGTTTCTTTCTCATAATATTCCGACTTAAAAAAAAAATTGTGTTTCAACTTCATGCTACCAAAATGATGTTATTTTTCATCATATTATGATGTTATTCTCGTAAAATTAAGACTTTTTCCTTGTTGGATTACAACTCTTTTCTCTTAATATTTTTGTCACAAAATGGCGCGTGGCCGATAACAGGATTCCAAATGCAGAGAGGACAACCAGAACTCCCGTGTAACAAAAGGTTTAATCACAGCTCAAGGGCAAAAACAAAAATGAGAATGTTCACAAGGCAAAAGGAAAACAAACACCGGGCCGAGCCGCGGGAAAAATAGAACAAAAAGGTAACTGCAAGGTAAAAGGCGCTGCACACACACTTAGCAGGAGACAAAATGTAAACTAACAAAAACCCCTATCACGAAAGGTGATAGGAAAGAACAAAAAAAGCTGCTGACAACCAAGCAGAGTACAAAGACCAGAAATAACAAAAAAACACTGCACAAATGGGCAGGCAGAAAAAACACTAATACTACTCACGCTAGGGAATGGGAATGGGAATGGGAATGGGAATGGGAGACGCCAAGCAGGATCTAAATAGTCCACCGCTGATTGCTCTCAGGTGTGCCTGAGCTCCTCCCCTGGTCATTGGGTGTGCTGCAACAAACGAACATTAGATGGCAGCAGAGCAGCACCCCAACTCATGACAATTTTCACTTTATTCTTGCAAAATGACTGCTGATTGTTTGCTGTTGCTTTTTGTTGTTTTTGCTGTTTTTTTGTTTTCTTGTTAAATTATAATTTTAAAATGTGCTGCGGGCCAGTAAAAAAAAAAGGGGGGGCTTTCCGCAAATGTCCCCTTGGCCGCAGTTTGGACACCCCTGGCCTTTAGCCTGTTCGTCAGGTGTGCTCCTTACCACTATTCCAACACTGGTTCTGTTGCTGTGTTGCGCAACATACTTGTTCATACATGACCATGTGGTCAAAGAGAGTTCCCTTTTCTCCTTTCCACTTTCTCATTCACTCTAAATCATTTTTAAGTTTTTTTTTTTTTTTAAATGAACTTGTTCCATGTAGGGAGTTTTCACATTTAGGAAATAACATAATGATCACCTGCTTCCAATTAATGCCTGGTCGAATCTTTTTTTTTTCAAACCTATACCAATAACTTGCTGCTTTTCAAGACCAATATGATACCGATAACCCATAATATATTTCTGCAACCAATTAGGATTTGACCAACCACAACTGTTGATTTGTCCTAATCAAATATCATGACATTATTACTACCGCATCACTACTATCAAGAGAACCAGTATAGAGTATAGAGCGCAGGAAGCCACCAGGCATGGCCCAGCAAGGTGCACTGTATTCGAGCGCATGCACCGAGAAGCCGGTGTGCCGCGACGGAGGTCAGGAGAACCGGGGTATGGAGCTTGAGGAGCCACCTGACATGGCCCAGCAAGGTGCACTGTATTCGGGCGCATGCACCGAGTAGCAAACCTGGCAAACCTTTTGTACTTTTCAAGCGCCACAAGCCCCAGGTGTTGTAGCAATGCTGGCGTTTCAGGGGGCTGATAAGGATTTTTGTGTGCTCGATGGGGTTTTCTCCCCCTCATCGCAGAGCATTTGGTACAACTTGCACGCGAAAAAGTCTTCCTCTGAAAGTGAATGTTTGTTTACAAGTGAGGCTCAGGTGAAGTTAAGACAGGCCGCTGACATCACAGGCAGGAGAAAAAAGGAGCGCTTAATTTGTTCACCTGCACAGAATGGAAAATGTCGCCTCATTGGAGCATTTTTTTAATTATCGGCTATCTGAGCTGTTTTTAATGTAATCGGATTTATCGGTATGACGTCATAATTCCCTCATGTCGGCCTGACAATTATCGTTCCGAGCAGGATTCCGATCGCAACAACACATCAGTATAAAACTAAACTGTCTCACGACGTTCTAATCTCAGCTCAAGTTTGATAATTATCGTGCACCCCAGTTAAAACCCTAACGAATTAAGCGTGTCAGTGCGCTACAATTACACGATCCAATCCAGAGTGCACATTTAGTCATTGTTTTGACTTGGGACTCGGGATAAATTCTGGATCCAGTTGACATTAAACCTCTTTTAGTGGGGGTGCCTATAAATCTGTCCCCGTGTCCCTCAGTGATCCGCCTCGTCCGTTCCTTTGGAGTAAAAAAATCACCACGTCAGGAAAAACTATTTTTCCTTCACCTCCCCGACTGTTGAGAATCCGACCAATGAGTCCCCAGCCTAATGGGAAGTTAGCACCGTGAACCAACTTTGTTAAACCCCTTTTGCCCTCTTTGCTCAGCCGAGCACAAACCCCATCAGTGGCGTTCAGGTGAGGGCTGGTCAAGACGAGTCAAGGATGCTTTTAATTAATACTGAAGATCTTTTATTCCCACTTCAGCGCCCTCCTAACTTTTCCAGGTATGAACTACTTAATGATGGTAAACAAAGACCATCTACCACCTAGTCAGGATGCTGCCCTTGCTTTCGTTTTCTTTGACCTATTTTTAAGACGACGTGGCAGCTAGTTGCATATAGAGCACGGCCAGAGAGTTAATGATCTTTTTGTATGCAAAGGCCACGGTTCAAAAAGGCAGCGGGATGATGGGAAGCGGCAAAAGCTCATTAACTCCATGACAGACTCTGCCAAAAGCCTCTTACTCGCTCTCACAATCTCTCCTTCCCGTTCTTGATCCCAAACTAACGCCTCTTTTTATGTCTTCTGAATGTCGACTGTGGACTGTTTTTCATTTTAGCTTCCACTTCCTGTTTCATCAAGCAGAATGATGCAAAGGATCAGGTCATATTGCAAATGATGCACAGAATGGACGAGTTGGAGCAGAGCGCACACATGAACGTAGCGATTGTGACTGGGCTGCACATTACACGCAGGTCTTACGCCCGGGCAGCTGATAACAGAAGAGGGGAACAACGAGAAATGGATGCGTTGACGTCAGCAGTGTGGATGCTCGCGTGCCAATGTAAGGTAGGAATAGCAACACCACACCTGTCGGCATCATCACACAGTTCATATCACGAAACAGCGCCGCTGAAAGCAGACAAGTGAGCTAAAAGGAACCAACGTCGACATAAACGAGCATCTGACAAAACAGCACGCGACCTCAGGAAGTAGGAGAAAATGCAAGGCAACTGCAAAATCTCCATCAAGTTAAGTAGAGAATAGTGACGTTTACATCACCTCCACTCCAAGGAAAATGAAAGACACAGCACACAAAGTCTGATGGAATTAAGTCGTCAACAATCGACTACTACAGAATGCTACAATATTATTATTATTATTATTATTTATGAATTATACAACACTTCTGTCAGGTTTTTTAATTCCAGTATTTATTGATACATTCATCTTTAACCTCTTTACTTGTTTTATTTTCTATGTATTATTAATTCTATTTGTTGTTATCATACAATATTATATAATTTGATACATATTATATAATATTATTATAACTTAATCATGTCTTTATTTATAACGTCTTTTATTTTCTGCTTTTTCTTTCTTTCATACTAAACAAAAAAGTGTTATATTATGTAAATGAAGCACACAAACACCCTCAAAAGCCAAACGTGACGAAATAATTCTCCCTCCCGGCCAAACGCGGTATTACATGCTGCTGAGTGACGTCACAAGTCGATTTAACCTGAGTTTACTTAATGATGAAAAACACCTAATCATGCTTCATTTGAGTTTTTTTAAAGGTTCTGTTTTATTTTATGTTATTATGTTGTATTTTATGTTGTATTTTTACAATGAATACATATGAGTTTTTAATTAGACCAGGGGTGTCCTAAATTTTTCCGGTGAGGGCCACAATAATGAAAAATAAATGATGCAACTTTGCCATTTTGATATTTTGTAAAGCAACACGTGCAGATATGCTAACAAGTTGTATATATTTCAAGAAAACTGCATCTTAGCTTTGTCATATAGGTGTGAACATCTGTGACTTCTTTCCCAATTTTGCTTTAGTTTTTTTGTGTTTTTTTTTTTCAATTTCAACTTACTTCCTAATTAAATAATCTTCGTAAATTTGAATTTTGTAATATTGTGACTGTATTTACATAAGTACGGAGCCCCGGAGGGGACATGGGGAAAAAAATATGATGGGTTAAAAAAAAAAAAGAACAAACTTTTGCAAGATAATGTGTTACAACCCTGAAAAGGGGAAAGATATGAATGAGGATGACCGGACACCATGTCTCCCTCTGGCAGCCTCATCCAGAATGTTTTAATTATTTCACAGGTGAACTTATACAGCAACAAACAAACAACAAACAAATTAATAAAACAACAAATAGTGTCTCTTTTTACATGAATGTACTGAAATGACAAAACATTCTTTTGAAGTACACAATTTCAATACAAATACTTGCATGTTTTTGTTAACATATTATCAGACATATCATCAGGTCTTAAAGAGCACATAAATGTCTAAATGAACAAACAAAAAGACAACTACACAAGTTCGTGCTAAACTCCTCCAGAGCGCCATTACTGCTCCTACAGACGGCAGCCTGCTAGCTTACACTGCTATGTAGCACCCAAAACGTGGTTCTAAACTCCGTTTTAAAAGTTCCTTTAATGCACCAAACATGCTCAAGATGTTCACATATTGCAGCACTGTATCTAATACATCTAACTGACCATGACATACCTGAAAAGGGGAAAGATATGAATGAGGATGACCGCACACGATGTCTCCCTCCGGCAGCCTCATCCAGAATGGAGCACCGCGGCCAGGAGCTCCCCCTTTCGGCCCTTACAGACGTAACCAATCGATCCCAGATGAACTGATTACAAGTACATTTTTAACCATGCTAACACTTTTTACACATTTTAAGTTGTTATTCACCTTTCACAATGTTTATGCAACTTTCATACATTAATATTAGAACAAGGCTGACAAGGCTTTAATGAATTAATTATTCAATTTTTAAACCAGCACTTCTCAATACAAACAAACAATCAATCTATCACAAATGCAAAACTCTTTTGCAAGATAACGCAAAACAGGCAACACAGACAAACAGCTACAACCCAGTTTTTATCAAAACGAGCCGTGTTCTGTGCAGTCTGACATGTTGACCTCGAGGAGAAGCCGGCAGCGAGACCGGAGCGCAGGGACTGTCTACAAATGTCTTCTTTTTCTTCTGTATTATGGCGGTTGGCATCAATGTTGCCAACTCCTCAGTAAGACAAGTATCTATTGGCTGTTCTGAAAGGCAATGTATTGCAAATATATTTACGAAGCAACAAGTTTGTGAAAATGGACTTTTGCATAGTTTAGGGCAATTTTCATTCAGTTGTTAATAAATTCACTTCTGGAATGTGTGGGACCGCAAAACTCACCTCACACATCAGCAGCCTTCTCCTGTTCACACTACAGCAAAGACTTTGGGAAAATGTGCTTTTAAATAATTTTGGGGAAATGTTATTGTTTAATGAATGCAATTGTGTAACGTTCAATAGCTTCAATAGCTTCACTTGGCCATTGATTTGTGAGGTGAATTTTGTGGTCTTACTCTTCACAGAAGCGAAGTTATTGAACGGACGTGTGACAGAATTGAATTTATTAACGATAATTCTTATGAAAATTCCCCAAAATGATTTAAAAGCACATTTTCCAAACCAATTGCTGTAGTAATACCAGGAAGGAGTCACTGATGTGTGAGGTGAGTTTTACAGAAGTGAATTTATGAACAACCTAATAAAAATTGCCCTAAATTATGTAAAAGTCCATTTTCACAAACTTTTTGCTTCGTATATATATATATTTTTGTAGTTCTTAACATAATCAAGCTGTTTTTATTTACTTTGTTAGTCTATCATATTTATGTTAATCGATCATACTTATGTTTTTTTCTACATCTCTTACAACATCATTTGCAAAAAACATGCAAACTAGCCAGCGACGTCATCTATGGCCTTCCAGGACAGCCAATAGATACAGTCAAACCTGTCTTAGCGGCCACCTGTATATAACGGCCACCTGCTTATAGCGGCCGCTGAAAAATCCCCCGCAGGAAATTTGCGTGTTATAGACCCTGTGTACAGCGGTCACCTGTCTACCGCGGCCACCGGCCACCCATTTTGTATCCCTTGGTCAATAGCTGACGGCATATAGCGGCCAAAATGCTGACTCAAGCAGAAGCTTCATGCACGAAAAAGTTTAGTTTTTTTAAGCATTTAAGCTGTCGTGTGTAGACTTTAATTACTGAGTACTAACTCAGTCACAATCATTCACAAGATCCACACAAACTGTCACTTGTTCCACATAAAAAAAAGCTGTCTTCTTTTGAGCTTGTTGCAGACAGTGACACCGTTTATTTCCTGGTGTGAGACAATGTGTCACAGTTTGCACTCTGTCTGTGCCCTCTGCACTTCCCTGTCTTCTCCTGGGTGTGTCCTCTGTTGCAGGAGCCCTGTCACCGGCGGGAAGCGGGACTACTGGGCGCACCTGCCCCTGATGATCTCCGGCCTCATTTAAGATGAGGGATTGCACCTGGGAGATGCTGGATTATTCTCTATGGTTTGTGTCACACCTACGGCCTGGTTCACTTTGACTTTTCTTCCATTACACCCTTGTTGCAGTAAGTGGAACTCTCCTGAGGACCAATCTGTTCCCGGCGTCTCCCAGAGTGTGCGCCCAGTGCTCTCGGCTCTCCAGCAAGAAACCCCAGGCCTCCTCCAAGTCAGGTTTTCATGGTGCATTTATGTTCTGCCTTTTTCTCACGCACCATCGCCCTCTGTTCTGTTAAAAGACATTATTAAAAGACGTTCTTACCTGCACACCTGCCTCCTGCCTCTGCATCTGGGGTCCAACGCCTACCACGCGTAACACAATGTGCACTGGTCAATACTGTAATGCCCCTTGTTGTGGGGAAGGAGAGACTCACGTCGCCGATGCACTTTAATTGCTTTATTAACAGCGGTTTATTAACCTAGTAGGTCTTTACAACTTTTATCTGCAGTCCCACAGTGCCCTCTACTGGTCAACATGTAACAGTATAATTATATGTATCTGCAAACACAACAAGCTTCTAATCACAGACATGTTAATATGTGTGCACAGAAATTCAAAATGGCCACCAACCTGTCTATAGCGGCCACCTGTCTATAGCGGCCACTTTTCACGTTTCCCTTTAGTGGCCGCTATAGACAGGTTTGACTGTACTCGTCTTACTGAGGTGTTGTCAACATTGATGCCAACCGCCATAATACAGATGAAGAAGAAGACATTTGTAGCTGGTCCCTGCGCTCTGGTCTCGCTGCCGGCTTCTCCTTGAGATCAATATAAGTCAGACTGCACAGAAGACGGCTAGTTTTGGTAAAAACTGGGTTGTAGCTGTTTGTTTGTGTTGCCATGGTTGGAAATAGGTATGTTTACTGTGTTAGAACCATTCACTTGGGAGTTATTGATCCCGGAAGTTTGAATATGTGAATATGTTTGAGCTTTACCACAGTCTCTTTTGCGTTCCCTCGCAAAACTGTTTTACGTTATCTAGCAAAGGTTCGTTTTTTAAATTTGTTTTTTTTACCCATCATATTTTTTTTCTCCATGTCCCCTCCGGGGCTCCGTACATAAAATTTGGACTTTATTCCCATAATATTAGATGTTTTTTCCCCAAAACTAGAAAAAAAAATATAGCTTTGTTTTGTTTTGTTTGCTTCTCATATTATGACTTTTAAAAAATAACATGTTTTTATTTGAATGTTTCAACTCTATGATATATCTATTATTTTTCCGCATTTATTCTCGTAAATTTGCAACTTTTTTCTCTTAATGTTTTGACTTTATTCTTGTAAAATTACAGCTGTCGTTTCCATTTTTGCCATTTTTATTAAACTTCTTGTAAATTTCCTTACAATGTTATTCCCATGATATTTTGACTTTATCCTTGTAACTTTATAAGTTTGTTGGCAAACCAATTTTCCAAAAAATACAATTTGATTTATTATTATTCTCAAAATGTTAGGGCTTAAAAAATATTTTATTTAACCTTATGCCACTAAAATTCCGTTATTCTTTTCTCATAATATTATAGCCTTATTCTCGACTTTTCTTGTTAGATTAAGAAAGTTTTTTCTTTTAATATTTCGACTTTATTCTTGTAAAATTACTGTTGATTTTTATATTTTTGCTGCTGTTGGTTTTTTTTTTTTGTTTTTCTTGTGAAATTATTTTTTTAGTATGTGCTACGGGCCAATAAACAATAGCCACGGGCTGCAAATGGCCTCTTGGCCGCACTTTGGACACCCCTAAATTAGACTGTGATGTATAACTGACTAAATGCAAAATGCCACAGAATTAAAATGTGATTTCACGCATCACTTTTAATATAAATTTAATATATATGTATTTAAAATAAATGTAAATAAATGTAATCACTGACATTATACTTTTAGATCATTTTTTTCCCTGGTGTAAACTTTCCAGTGGACATTCAGCGACCCTGCTGGTTCACAGATGCACCATGCGCACTTGCACACCGACCTTTTTGTGCAATAACGCGGAAAAAACAAGTCTGCACAACCTCTGCAATGCACTTCCTTGTCTCAGGTTACACGCGCACACACACACACACACACACACATACACAGAGTCACTGTAGGAATTTACGCACTAATAAGTGTGTCTCCTGTATGAGCAGTATGGACGCCCTCACTATGAGGACTTTGTGATCCTGTGGTCCAGTCGAAGACGTACTTCCGGCGGGGGAAGAGAAATCACTTGGGAGACCACCCCCCACCATCTTTCTCTGTGTCTGCTAACAAGAAGACTTCATCTGTCCATCATGTCTCTGAATGAGCGGGCCACACGGGCCTTGAGGGAGATCCTGCAGAGACCAGGAAACGACACCTGTGCTGACTGTGGCGCGCCAGGTGAGTGGACACTGTCCCTCTTGTCCGATGTCTCTTCTCTTGTCAAGCAAACTAATTACACAGCTGACACTTTCTCACTGTTGGGGTGTGATTTTGTGGTTTTTGGAGTCATGAAAAGCCATTTTTGGGTCGTCCAGGAAGAAAAAACACTTTAGTCGTGTGTGTTTTTGCGACGTGGAGGCTTCTGGACTAAAAGTCAGTGCGAGTCGGAACATGCTGCTCACGCCCTCAGCATGCTCTAGTTGTCTGTGTTGGCATGCGAGGACACAAGAAGACTCCACACAGTTTTGCTGGATAAATTAATCAATGAAGTTCCTTGCAGAGTCAATAAATAAATAGAGCTTGTTGCCAAGCTGTTTGGTGGTGAAATGTGGCCCCTGCTAAGCTAACGCTGGGCTTTGGGTAAATTAATGCCCCCAGCATTTGATCAAAGCAGGGTGTCCACATAATACATTTTAATTATAGAGCGCTTTTCAAAAACCCTTGAAGACACTTTACATGGTAAAAGCAAACAAACACAAGTGTACAACATTGCAAAATCATAGTAGAAAGTGAAAACCAAAAAGCAAAGTTCAGAACAAATAGTTAAGTGAACACAAAAGACAAGATTAAGAGGTGGCAATGTGATGTGTTACTAGATGTATACGTTTTAAAGAGCTATCTGTTAAAAGCAGTGCGGAACAAGTGGGTTTTTACATTAGTCTTGAAAGTGGTAAGGTCAACAGTGTCACGCTAATACTGTAGAGAAGGTTCTGTCGCCCCAGGTTCGGCGCTCGGACCTAGGGACAGTCAGGAGGTTTGCATCTGAGGAGCGGAGGGTGCGGGAAGGGGTGGAGGTGTGGAGCAATTCTTGAAGGTAAGGGGGGCCTGGTTGTGGAGTGCTTTATAGGTGAGTAAGAGGAATTAGAATTGGATACGTTAAGGGATAAGGAGCCAATGGAGGTTCTGATGGACAGGGGTGATGCTGTCTCGTGAACGGTTACGGGTGAGGAGGCGGGCGGCAGAGTTTTGAATGTATGAGAGTTTGTTGAGGAGATTGGTGGGTGCGCCATAGGTTTCAGCTGCAGGGAAAGAGAGAAAGGCGAAGGCGGGTGATGGTGGTGAAAAGCTGTTTCAGTGACTGCTTTAATGTGTCGGAGAAGGTGAGTTCACTGTCAAAGATGACTCAGATTGGGTGAGGGTGAGAGGGTGGAGTTATCAAAGGATAGTCTGAAGTCATTGGCTGTTGAGGTGAGGGAGTTGGGCCCTGTTATGATGTTGCCAGATTTGATACAGTTTAGTTTAGGGAAATGTGTTTGCATCCAGAAGCTAATATCAGAAAAGCAGTTTGACAGGGTAGTGTGGGTCTGAGGGTTCATCAGCGCAACAGTGGCAACTGAGACCATGGCGATAGATAATCTGAGCGAGTGGGAGGAGGTAGAGGATGAAAAGCAGAGGACCAAGCTCCGAACCTTGAGGGACGCCTTGGAAGAGGGGGCAGTAGAGGAGGTGCCGTTATTGGAAAAGATGAACAGTTTGCGGTCTGTGAGGTAGGATGTCAGTCAGGTGTGGAGAGATTTTAGGCGGCAAAGCAGAGTGGAATGGTTGATTGTGTCAAAAGCGGCATTGAGGTCCGGGAGTATAAGAACGCTGCGGAACACACGTAAACAAGATGGTCGCGGTGCTCCGTCGCAGATGAAGATGCGAGCATCTTCGTCACGTACACACCAATGGAGAGGAGACAGTGTGCAGGGACACAGCGAGAGACAAATATAACGCCCAGCGATTTTTGTGGTCAGATTTTTTTTTGAAGAGGCATTTATATGATGCAAATATATTACTCTTTTGAAAGCATATTTTTAATGAACGCCAAACTCTTTACTTCAATGACCCCAGCTACTACTGTACATTCCTCCTCAATCCGACCAGAACTGGACTAACAGGACCAAATGGGTGGGGGTATGTCACTGTTGATATAGTGCTGATGGGGATGTCATACAACTTCATGTCAAAAAATGCATTGTTACTCCAAAGAACTACTTTACTTGCGTAGTGACACCTCGCCACACCACACCGGCTAGCGACTGGCTTCACCACACACTCGCCCTCACAATGCCTCAGGCCTAGTGGCCTAGTGTTTTTATTTTTGAGTTTGGAAAAGTTCACGCTAGGTGTCGCGTTCCTTTTTATGTTGCTATGTGAAATCAATGCACCCAGGACGTTCTGCTAATGCTCAAAATGACCAAAATACGGCAACATACTGTATTACAGGTTATCATGAATGTGTCTGTTACTACACAGTCACAGCATGGATATAAAACCAGAACACCTTGTTGAAGGTTTTTGGAGGTGTATTAAAAGCGGGCTTTGTAGGCGGAATAGCTGTGTTCCATTACGTGCATTAATGAGCTGCCTCTTTTTAGCTGTTTTTATATCTTTAAAATGCAGAGAAAAGAGAAAGACGTGTGCTTCATTTCATCTGGCTTGGTCTCCTTTAAGGAATGCTGGGTTCTTCTATGTTACAGTGCTGTGATGATAAGAATGTTTGCTAAGTGAGATAAGAACAAGTGAAGGCAGCCAAAGTGCTGCCGACAGAACACACGCTCACGTTTTGGGGCCTTTGTATGTAAGAGTCAACATGTAATCCACCCAAAGGTGAACATTTGCAACGTGCCAAACAAGCAGTACGATTGTGTTGAGTATTTTCTTTTTGTCGTGGCACCAAAAGAACTGAACAAAGCCGCTATTTGGCAGCTGTCTGCTGGTTTATGTGACTCACAGGGCACACAGTTCAAACGTAAAAGGGACCAATGGACAAACTCTGTGCCCAACAACGTTTTCCTGTTGTCATTGCACAGATCCAGACTGGGGCTCCACCTCGTTGGGCGTCTTCATCTGTCTGGCCTGTTCCGGAATCCACCGCAACATCCCGGAGGTCAGCAAGGTGAAGTCGCTGTGTTTGTCCCACTGGGAAGACCACGAGGTGCAGGTGAAGCAAGCAGCGAAAACGCGCAGAATAATGAAACAACCTTGTAAATATCATTTCTATTCTAATTTTTTAAAAATGTGCATGTTGTCAGTTCATGGCAGAGAATGGCAACGAGGTGATGAAGAGCAAATACGAGGCCGCTGTCCCCGTCTACTACTACAAACCTTCACATAAAGACTGCCAGTGAGTAACCACAGCACGGACACATTTGATTTTGCTCTGACCAGATTTTGGGACCCTGCTCCAATACGTGCATACAAAAAGTAATAATGTTATTGTGTTATAATAGTGATTTATTTTCATTTTCTATGATCTGACATACTGTAGAACATGAAAGTCAACTTGATTTGGCATTATTTTGCTTTGGTTTTCATTGATATTGGTTCATTTTGCTTTATTTTGATTAAAAAAATTTTTGGATTATTTTGGTTTGTATAGATTAGTTGAGTTTATTTTGGTTTAATTTCAATTGATTTATTTTGCTTTAGGTCATTTTTATTTTTTAGTTGCATTTATTTTGGTTTGGTTGAGTTCATATTGATTTACTTTTCATTTATTTTGGTTTAGTTTACTTTGGTTTGCTGCAATTTTGGTTTAGTTTGGTTAGGTTTACTTCATATTGATTTACTTTTCATTTATTTTGATTTAGTTTACTTTGGTTTGCTGCAATTTTAGTTTGGTTTGGTTAGGTTTACTTCATATTGATTTACTTTTCATTTATTTTGATTTAGTTTACTTTGGTTTGCTGTAATTTTAGTTTGGTTTGGTTTGGTTTATTTTGTTCATATTGATTTTGTTTTTGTTTTGTTTTTCTTTAGTTTAGTTTACTTTATTTATGCTTTAATTTTGTTTGGTTAGTTTTGTTTACTTCATATTAATTTAGATTAGGATATAGTTTAGGTTATTCTGATTTAGTTTAGTTTTGGTTAAGTTTTGTATTTGTGTACTTTAATTTTGGTTAAGTTTAGTTTTAGTTTAATTCATATTGATTTAGTGTACGTCATTTTCATTTACAGTCATCCCGCTACATTGCAGTTTGGCTACCGCTCCCACACTCTGCCGCAGTTTTTCAAAAAAGAAATAATAAATTATTGTTGTTTCGCGGTTGAATGCAACCTATTATTAGTAAAATGCATATTTAAGCAAATTGTGCTCATTCTTGGACTAAATGAAGTATTGTCAAGCATAAAATGGCTAAATGAACAAAAATACAAATACAAGGCAGAAGAAGCAGTCTACTTGTGAATGTAGTATTCCACATTGGCCACTAGGTGTCGCCAGAACGTGAGACGTGATCACCAGAACAGACAGTTATTGAAGGTTTAAATGATTTCACACAGTAATAATAACATAATAATAATAATAACCATAATAATAACACAGGCTACAGGCTACAACAAGTTAAAACTCCACTCGGAACCTCTGACATTATTTCTTGTCCGCCTGGCACTAAGGTCCCCCAGGGAACATCAGCAGGAGTTTTACTGAGGTGTTAAATGGCTGACTTACTCTTATAATGTCAACTAATGGGTATTAATTGGGTAATATGGGTGTAAAGCCATTTAAAGCCGCCATCACAATACACTGATGAGACAATAGCCACCGCAGGAAATACACTGTCCAGAAAAAAACAACAATAAACTGCTAACGTGTGAGCCTGTTATCTCTTTTATGTCTAATATGTCTTATTTTTTCTGTTTATATCTACTATATTGGTTAATACAATTGTAAAGGTTGTTATTTCATGTTTAAATGGCTCTAATAATGTTAAAAGAAAAGGTATTTAGAAGATACTATGCCATAGCTACAAAAATATTCTGGTTATTAATATTGAATCCTACTTCGCGGAAATTCACTTTTTGCAGTCGGGTTTGGAGCCAATTAACCGTGATAAATGAGGGATTACTGTAGTTTATTTTGGTTTAATTTCATTTTGGTTTAATGTAGTTTGCTTTAGTATAAAAATTGGTTAGTTTGGTTTACTTTTATTTTTGTTTAGTTTAGTTTGCCTTATTTTAAAAATGGTTTTGTTTACTTTATTTTGGTTTAGTTCAGTTTAATTTAGCTTATATTTGTTCCTTTTAGTTCATTTTGGTTTGGTTTAGATGAGTTTTACTTTATTTTTTATTTATTGTTGGGGGGGTTGTTCATTTTGGTTTAATTTGTGTTTCATTTGAGTTTAGTTTGAGTTACTCTGATTTATTTTGTTTGCTTTCATTTGGTTTATTTTGGTGTAGTTCATTTTGATTTAGTTACGTTTATTTTGGTTTGGTTTGCTGTCATTTTGGTTTAATGTAGTTTCGTTTATTTTGGTTTAGTTCATATTTATTTAGTTTTCATTTATTTTGGTTTGGTTTAGTTTTGGTTTGGTTTTGTCTTGTTTACTTTAATTTTGGTTTAGTTTAGTTTTGTATTTGTTTACTTTAAGTTTGGTTTGGTTTAGTTTGATTTTGATTTAGTTTAGTTTTGTGTTTGTTTACTTAAATTTTGGTTTGGTTGAGTTTAATTTTGGTTTGGTTGAGTTTAATTTTGGTTTAGTTTATATTTGTTCATCTTAGCTCATTTTGGTTTGGTTTAGATTAGTTTTATTTGATTTTTTTTATTTGTTGGTGGGTTGGTTGTTTATTTTGGTGTAATTGTTTTAATTTTTGTTTAGTTTGGCTTATTTTGATTTATTTTGATTTAATTTTGTTTGGTTTCATTCGATTTATTTTGGTTGAATCTAGATATGGTCAGAAGCTATGCCTGTCAAGCTAGCCTGCTGTGTGCTGCATGCTAACACAACTCAACTGTGTTCCAACAATGTTGGTTCTTTTTAGGAATAAAAAAGTCAAGTTAGCAGTTATGCTAGCACGCTAACGCAACAGAAGCGGTGTCCTGACTGGTGCAGCGGTATTAGAGATGGCTACAGATGTCGTTCACGGTTGTCATGGCAACAGTGGATCCATTTATTACGCCGAGTGTATCTGTCATCCACATGGTTGTGAAGCTAACATTGTGTCATCAATGTGTGGCTGCATTCAGGGTGTTAAAAGAGCAGTGGATACGAGCAAAGTATGAGCGGAAGGAATTTACCGATCCTGCGAAGAAGTGTACGTACGAGGAAGGCAAGTGAACACACACCGCAGACGTGAACACTAACACACGCTACACACGCTACGCACGCTGACCTTTGTTCCTGCAGGGACTCGAGACGGTGCCTTGATGAAGAGGGGAAGGGACAATGGGCAGTTCCTCAGCAGGCGATTTGTCCTGTCGGAGAGGGAGGGGACGCTGAAGTATTTCACCAAATATGACGTAAGCACACACACACACACACACACACACACACACACCTGTAGAGCGCCGTCTGGGCTAGACGTGTTGAGACAAATCCGCCAAGCATTTGTCAAAGAAACAATTACAACAGGAAGTGTTAGCACTATTTTCTTTGGCGTACTAAACCTAATGTTTGAAGATACAGTTTCACACTATTAAACCAATTCAGAATTCACTGCAAATGTGGGTCTAAATCTCGGAGATGACGCCCTAAAGCTCCACGAATAAAACTAATTGAGCGTTTTATGTCTTTTAACGTCTCTGGGGTGTGAAACGTTCACTGGCCGAATGACAACTTTCAGACATTACAAGTGGTGGTAATCTTCTTAGCGGGCTGATTTGAAATAGTCCCCTTGCTACTTCCTGGGACTCTTAGAAAAAACCCTGAAAAAGTGAGTTCACTTTAACGATAAAGGTAAAGGTAAGGCTGTTTGTGTCCTTGGCCGGATTGGCATGTTGCAGAGCCTCAGGGCAAATGTAAAGTATTAGCCCCCTTTTGACTCCCACTATACTGCACAGCAGAGGTGTCCAAACTTTTCTGATTGAGGACCGCATACTGAAAAATCAAAGGATGGACAGGCCGCTTTGATATGTTACATTTACAGGATGCTAAGAAGTTACAGTATACTGTATACCTGTACAGTACAGGTATATATGTTTTTAAAACAGCCTGCATCTCAGCTTTGTCATACAAATGAGAAAGTGTGTTATTAGTATCAACTTTCTCTCCTTAAATTAAACATGTTTTGCTTTTTTTTGTTGTTGTTTTTTTCTTTTTAATATTTCAACATTTGCATTTTCCTTTTCTTGTTAATGTTGTGACTTTATTCCCATAGTATTTCGCCTTTATTGTTGGTATATCATAACTTTTTCTCAGCCTGATTCTGCAAAATTTGTATCTTCATTCTATGTTTTCTTTTGTCTCTCATAATATTCCGGCTTTAGAAAATCATATTTTTTTCTGAAAATTAAATGCTTTTTCTATTAATATTATGACTTTTTTCATAAAATTATCAAATATTTCTATAATTATGACATAAGAATTTTTTATTTAATTTTTATTTTCCTAATATTTTCACTTTATTCTCATAAAATTACGTAAAATTGTCTCTTAATATTACCACTTTTAAAAAAATCTTTTTTTTTTTCAATATTTGAACTTTGTTCTTCTGACAATTACACGCGCTCTCTTTTTTATATTTGAACTTTACTCTCATGTTTTTTCGAATAATATTATTTTGTTCTCGTAAAATTTTGACTGTTTTACCGTAATTTTTACAATTTAATAATTTTATTTTTATTCCCCTCAAATTTTGACTTTATTCTTGTAAAATTACTTTTTTCTTTTGTCTCTCATAATATTACGACTTGAGAAAATAACATGTTTTTTTGTTATATTTGAACTTTGTTCCTTTGAAAATGACCTGCTTTTTCTAATAATACTATGACTTTACTCTTGTAAAATGAGAACTTTTCCCCATAATTATGACTATTTTTTATTTTATTTTTATTGTCCTGATATTTTGACTTAATTGTCATAAAATCTGGCTTTTTTTTACATAATTATGAGATTTTTTTTTACTTTATTTTTATTCTCCTAATATTTTGACCTTATTCTCATAAAATTATGTAAAATTGTCTCTCATAATATTACAAATTTAGAAAATAACTTTTTAAAATATTTTTGAATGTTCTTCTGAAAATTACATGCTCACTACTATACTATGACTTTATTCTAATAAAATTATGACTTTTTACCATGTTTATGACATTCTTTTATTCTGATATTTTGACGTCATTCTCATAAAATTGTCTCATAATATTACCACATTAGAAAATAACATCTTTTTTTTTATATTATTATAAATTATAAATATTATGTGAACAAAATTGTCTTTATTGTCCTGAAAATTACATGCTTTTTCAAATAATACTTTGACTTTATTCTCATAAAATTATAACTTTTTTCCATAATTATGAAAAAAAAAATTGTCCTGATATTTCGACTTTGTCAGAAAATATGACTTTTTTTCCATAATAATGACAATTTTTTTTTTTACTGTATTTTTATTCTTCTAATATTTTGACTTTATTCTCGTGAAATTCTGTAAAATTCTCTTGTAATATTACGACTATAAAAAATAACTTTTTTAAAATAATTGAATTTTATTCTTTTGAAAATTACATGCTTTTTCTCATAATATTATAACTTAATTCTCGTCAAATTATATATATTTTTCCCCCATAATTGTGACAATTTTTTACATTTTTATTCTTGTAATATTTTGACATTATTCTCATAAAATTACTGCGGTTTTTTTTCCCTATTTTTGCTGTTTTCTTTTTTAAAATGTGGCCTGGGTGGCCAGCTATAGAGCATGGCCATGTTTTATTGCACATTCGGATACAAATGTAAAAAGAAGTAACGCACGCTTAATAATAAAAAATAAAACAATCCGACTTGTTGTCTGCGCCCTGCAGGCCAAGGAACCCAAAGCGGTGATCAAGGTAGACTCCATCAACGCCACCTTCCAGCCCGAGAAGATCGGACACCCCAACGGTCTGCAGATCACGTACCTCAAAGACTACAGCACCCGTAACATCTTCCTCTACCACGACAACGGCAAGGTCCGCCTCAGGTGGGGGGGAGGCGAGGTCGCTGGTGTCCCGCCATCCGAACCCTGACTCCTTACGTTCTTGCTTCAGGAGATCGTGGACTGGTTCAACTCCATCCGAGCGGTTCAGCTTCACTACATGAAGGTGGCCTTCCCTGGAGCCACCGACGCGGAGGTCAGCGCAACACGAATACTTTTTCCTGGCACTTCCCGTTGGACAACTTGTGTGACTTTTGTCTGTTTGCAACACTCAGCTTGTACCCAAACTCACACGCAACTTCCTGAAGGAGGGATACATGGAGAAGACCGGGCCCAGGGTAAGTCCTCCAAGAGTGTCTCTGTCTTCTACACAGTGTACACAAGTCCAAGCTGCACGAGGCTGAATGTGTGAAACCACAGGCTTACCCAGCATGCCTTGCGGGTTGTAGATGCGGGTATAGTTTTGCATGTTATGTTAGCGTGTAAGCGTTATTTAGAGACCCGCATGGTCCGTGTGGTGCAGTTGCGTTGTGTCTTGACTTTCTGACTCTTCTCACACAGAGACGATCTGTGACTAGTGTTTTGTTGTTTTTTGTGAGCAGTAGGTCCTCAAAAACAGCAGAGCACTCCTCTCATATATAAATATTTGGCTAGAATTTTGTTTTTACAGAAGATCCTGAACAACAGCATAGCGCTCCTCCCACTTATAGAGGATCTTTGACCAGCGTTTCTAGATACAGTAGATAGATAAATAGATACTTTATTCATCAAGAGAAATTCACTCTCTAAGAGCATGAACTTGAAAAAAGAAGAAGAAAAGTGACTTTTTTGCATGAGTCGAAATAGTGGAGCACTCCTCACATACATAGAGGATCTTTTAGTAGTGGTTTTTTTGCAGGAGAGCCTTAAAAACAGCAGATCCTTACTTAGCATTTGATTTGTTGCAGCAGGTGTTTAAAAACAGCAGATTGCTCCTGGGGTATAGCGGATCTTCAACCAGCATTTTTTTTGGTTCTGTACAGCAGGCAGAGCGCTCCTGTCCTGTAGAGGATCTTTGACTATAGTGTGTTTCAGCAGGTGCCTAAAAACAGCACAGCCCTTTTGTCACTTTGAGGATATTGGACTCGCATTTTACGTTTTGCAGTAGGTCCTTAAAAACAGCAGATCCTTGCTTAGCATTTGATTTTTTGCAGCAGGTGCCTAAAAACAGCAGAGTGCTCCTGCCGTATAACGGATCTTCAACCAGCATTTTTTTTTGGTTGCGTACAGCAGGCAGAGCGCTCCTGTTGTATAGAGGATCTTTGACTAGTATTTTATTTTTTGCAGTAGATTCTGCGCAGTAGGCGGAGTGCTCGTGTCATATAGAAGATCTTTGACTGTGTTTTTGCAGCAGGTTCCAAATGACAGTAGAGCGCTCCTGTCATATAGAGGATCTTTGACGAGTATTTGATTTTCTGCAGTAGGCAGAGTGCTCCTGTCATTTACAGAATCTTTGACTACCATTTTTTTCAGTATTTTTTATAAAAACAGTGGAGTTCTCCTTTTCATGTATAAAGGATCTTTGACGAGTATTTTTTTGTTTTTTGCGGTAGCTCCTTAAAAAGAGCAGATTACTCCTCCTAATATTTAGAGGATCTTTGCTAAGCATTTTAATTTTTGCAGCAGGTTTCTAAAAACAGCAGAGTGCTCCTGCTATATAGAGGATCTTTGACTAGCATTTTTATAGCAGGGTCCTAAAAAACGCTTTGTCATTTACAGAATTGTGGGCCATCATTTTCCAGTTCCTCCCACATATAGAGGATGTTTGACAGTTTTTTTTTTGCAGCAGCAGCAGCAGCAGCAAAAAACAGCAGAGCGCTCTTGTTTTGTAGACGACCTTTTATCAGGCAGCTTCTTTTCCTCGCACACTAATACTTTCGCACACAGACGTTTCCCTAAAAAAGACAAAAGCTGACTTGAGCTTTACGAACGAACAAGTTCTTATTAAAAAGCCTCAACTCAAATGTCATTCACTTTTATGGGGCAAAAATAATTGGGGCGAAAATAATTAAATAATGTTAATGCAAAGATTACAAGTACACTTTTCACACCATCACACCACCACCTAAATATGTGGTTCTTCCATAGCAGATGGTGTGTTTAAATGACAGTGGTGTCAAGCCACAGAGAATCCAAACACAATGCTGCCAGTGTTGGTTGTCTCTGATTGTGTCTTTTGGGTGTCTAAAGGTGTCTTTTGTGTGTTTGTGTAGCAAACAGAAGGTTTTAAGAAGCGTTGGTTTACTTTGGACCAGAGACGACTCATGTACTACAAAGACCCTCTGGTAGGATAGTAATTCACGCACACACACCCGCACACACACACACACACACACACATATTCACACACACACACACACACACACACACACGCACACACACGCACATGCACACACACACACTACATATACAGTGGTGTGAAAAAGTTTGCCCCCCTCCTGAGTTCTTATTTTTTGCATGTTTGTCACACTTGTGACAAATGTTTCAGATCATCAAGCAAATGTAAATATTAGTCAATGACAACACAACTGAACACTAAATGCAGTTTTTAAATGAAACTTTTTATCATTAAGGGAGAAAAAAATCCAAACCTACATGGCCCTGTGTGAAAAAGTGATTTCGGAATTTCGGCCCACTCATTTCTGCAGAATTGTTGTCATTCAGTCACATTGGAGGGTTTTCCAGCATGAAGCGCCTTTTTAAGGTCATGCCACAGCATCTCAATAGGATTCAGGTCAGGACTTTGACTAGGCCACTCCAAAGTCTTCATTTTGTTTTTCTTCAGCCATTCAGAGGTGGACTTGCTGGTGTGTTTTGGATCATTGTCCTGCTGCAGAACCCAAGTTGGTTTCAGCTTGAGGTCACCAACAGATGGTTGGACATTCTCCTTCAGGATTTTTTGGTAGACAGCAGAATTCATGGTTCCATTTATCACAGCAAGTCTTCCAGGTCCTGAAGCAGCAAAACAGCCCCAGACCATCACACTACTACCACCATATTTTACTATTGGTATGATGTTCTTTTTCTGAAATGCAACGTTACTATTACGCCAGATGTAATGGGACACACACCTTCCAAAAAGTTCAACTTTTGTCTCGTCAGACCACAGAGTATTTTCCCAAAGGTCTTGGGGATCATCAACATGTTTTCTGGCAAAAATTAATTAGCCTTAATGTTCTTTTTGTTCAGCAGTAGTAATAATAAAAAGTTTGATTTAAAATCTGTATTTTTTGTTCAGTTGTGTTGTCATTGACTAATTTGTTTGATCATCTGAAACATTTAAGTGTGACAAACATGCAAAAAATAAGAAATCAGGAAGGGGGCAAACACTTTTTCACACCACTATTAGTATCACAAGAGTTCGCCTTGGATGCACGATCCAAGATGGCTGCGTAAACAAACCAGGCAGCACAAACACAACACTTTGTCACACACGCTATATTGCACGCTTACCAGATGGGCAAACTTAAAACAAAGACAACATTTTAACATACGCTTTGGATGTACACCGAAAAAGGAGCTAACCAGGGCGGAGGTTAACCGAGGTACCACTGTATTCCTATTTGTCGTCGTGCTAACTGTTTCTCCATGCAGGATGCCTTCGCCAAAGGCGAGGTGTTTCTGGGCAGCAAAGACAACTACAGCGCCTCGGCCGGCCTTCCCGCCGGCACCTACTGCAACGGCGCCTGGCAGCACGGCATCACCATCGTGACGCCCGAGCGCTGCTTCCTGTTCACGTGCGAGACGGAGGCCGAGCAGCAGGACTGGCTCAAGTACTTCAACGACGTCATAAGCGCTCAGATGTCCCCCCAAGAGTACACCAGTGAGGCATCTAGTGCTCTTTGAACATTTGACTCCTTTCGTAGAAAAAAAATCAAAAGACAAGGCAGTGCAGTTTCACTCTATTGGTTTTATAGTTTTTGCGTAATCTTGCCAACTAACCAGCCAGCTAACTAACTAACATTAATTAAGATATAACGTAGTACTGTTTACTCAGTGGTGATGGTGTCATTTCCTTGGTTGCAAGTGTGTACTTGAACGCATCATTCACTGTTCTTCTTGCCAGCAGATGGCAACAAAGTGTTGATGGGAAACTCCACGCTACAGCAACATTGTTGTAATTAGGGATGCTCCAGTCGATTGGCCACCGCTTAGTATTGGCTTATATCCGCAACGAACGCGTCATAAATGCCTTTCAGAGCCGATCACAAAGACCGATCGGCCGCGCGGCAGCGACATGGTAACCCATGTCATAACAACACAAACATGACATGAATGTGCATGTGCGCCGTGTCACGTAGGGTTGCCAACACCCGTATTGAGCCAACAAGGGACGTACTTTTCCGCGGGAATCAACACCAGTCTGTAAAACGTCAGTGGTTTCAGTTTGACAGCTGGCCACAGGCTACGCCAATCCATGCCAGCGTGTTTGATCACTCCCTTATCAAACCTATTGCTTTCCACTTTTCCTACATCTTTGTTTACACGCTTTGCCTAACAGTCACTGGTGGCAGCTAGCTAGAGTTATCCACCTAGCGTCTTGTCTTTGGACTCCAAATGTGACTTTTTTACCACAGTGACATTGTTGTTTTAAAACAAGTAATGCGGTTAGTTCGAAGCTTGTTTTTGTCCCACAGGGAAGTGAATATGACATTCATGGGGTACGTACTAACTTTTTCAAGTGTCACTGAACAACTTTACTCTGTTGTTGTACGATACTACTGTAATGATGTCTTGTCCTCTGAACACTATTCGTGTGTGGGTGTTTCATGAACATAAACACGTATGACGGCGGTACTACCACGGCTCGCCAACTGATTTTGAGGATCTCACCAAAGGCTCAAGGAGTATTTGCTTCCACTCTTAGTAGTTTATTATTAAAAGTGTTGAATTCAGACTTTATGCCTTCATATAGAGACAAATGAGCACAATGGCCCCACTGTTTGAGTGTAGATGTGCTTGGTAAATAAAGTAGTGTACAATTGAAATGTTGCCAGTCGTAAATAAAACACGACCAGTTGACAGCTCTAATAGTGATGAAAGTTGGACACCCCTGCGACCTGGACACTCTATTTATTCTCTTTTACGTTAAGCAGGACATATTTCTATTTCATAAGCATATTTATTTGTATTATTGTATTCTGTTCATTTAGTTATCTTGAACTAAAACATCAATTTTTTTGCCATGTATTCGTATTACTCCAAAACGTTTTGTGTCAAATCATACAAAAATCACTTCACGCGAATAAAGGCAAAAAACCCAAATACTTACCTATTCACCAGGGGCCCTTGCAATAGTCGGCCAGTACCACTCATGAATAGATTGAAAAATGTACAGTTAATCCATGTGATCTGTATTGGTATCGGTATCGGCTGATCTCACTCATGGATGATTGCAATCTGCAGCATAAAACCCTGATTGGAGCATCTCTATTTATCATTGTTATTAACATTGTTACGCCGAAGAACTACGTGCACCCGCGTAGTGACACATCGCCACAACACACCGGCTAACTACTAGCCAGCTAGCGACTAGCTTCACCACACACTCACTCGCAGCGCGTCAGGCCACTAGCGAAAGGTAACGCTACATATTGGAGCTGCCGCCACCGCTGCTGTGTTTTTTTTTTTTTTTTTAAGTTTGTAAAAGTTAACGCTAGGTGTAGCATTCCTTTCTATATTGCTATGTGAAAACAATGCAAGGAAGTTCCGCTAATGCTCAAAATGACCTAAATAGTGTAAGTGTTACATGTTATCATGAATGTAGCAGCATGGATATACAACCATAAAACCTTGTTGGAGGTTTTTGGAGGTGTTTTAATAGCGGACTCTCTCGGCGGAATAGGTGTGTCCCAGTACATGCATTAATTAGCCGTCTCTTTTGTATCTCTTTTGATATCTTTAGAACGCACAGAAAAGAGAAGGATGTGTGTTCATTGTCTCACATGAGGATCGTGGATGATGGACACTTTTTTTTTTAAGCGCAGTTTTCCTTTAAAGCCACAATGCAGACTAAGACTAAGGCGAGTTATGAACAGGTAATAACATCACGTTTCAAATGTTAAGTAGAATGGATTTTATAAAAGACAAGCAGTCCAAATGAAGACATGTTTGTAGTTTATTTTCCATGCATGCGATGTGAATTAACATATCACTTTTTCCAGGGTGTTTTGGACATGAGAATAAATGTCTCCTTCTTTCTTTCTGTCTTTCTTTCTGTGTTTTTGTCCCAGTGGAGGCTTTGTTCAAGCACAGACACTGACTGACCAGAGGAGGCGCCCCACCCCTCGCCGTCTCATCTCAGTCACCAAACAAGACCTCAGTGCAAAGTATTCAAAAACAAGGACTTTAAAGTAAGAGTGCCGACAAGAGGGCCATTTCAGTGAGGGCTTATATGACACAGACTTTGATTCTTATTAATTTTATTGACATTTTTAATTCCGTTGTGTCTCTGTAGAGTTAATTAACGTGGACTTTTAATTGGCCAGAGCAAACATAAAGAGGGAGAAACATTTGTCTTGTATTCGGAGTTGGCAAGCATTGCAGCACATTCAACGGTGCAGCAGCGCCCTCCAGTGGCTCACTTCAGCCACGACCACGTCTCGCCCAATGTCCTCAAACTATGAAATGTTTTATTTCATCCATCCATCAATTTTCTATGCCGCTTATCCTCATTAGGGTAGCGGGGCATGCTGGAGCCTATCCCAGCTGACTTTGGGCGACAGGCGGTGTACACCCTGGACTGGTGGCCAGCCAATGGCAGGGCACATATACTAGACAAACAACCATTCACACTCACATTCATAGAGTTGCCAATTATGTTTTATTTCACTTATTTTTCTTTTTTATTGTTTCCACAGTTGTGTTAATGTTTTCTAGGGAGACATTCCTCTGTGCCGCCATCCTAAGGTGACACTCCCAAACTAGTAATCAAGTAGTTTGATGTCTATCTTACTGTTCTGTTTCAATTATGACAAAGTAAAAGTAAAAATTGAATAATAAAATGTTTGTGGGGGTTTACTTGTTTATTAGATGTTCTATTTTTCTATTTTCTATATTTATTTAATATACGACTAATTTAAATAGCGTCCTTTGATCAATAGATGCATTTTTTACTTTTAATGTTAGTAACACCCTGGACTCACGTGACTCACATTACTGTATACTTTCAGTATGTATCGTCTAAAGCAGGGTGTCCAAACATGGTGAAAAATGAAAAGGATGCAAATTTGTCACTTTGCTATTTTGTAAAACAACACGTATAGCTATGCTAAGAAGTTGAATTTATTTATTAAGTCAAATTTATACATTCCTTTTATTTCTAAAGTTGTAACATTTCAACTCAG
This sequence comes from Dunckerocampus dactyliophorus, assembly GCF_027744805.1. NCBI lineage: Eukaryota > Metazoa > Chordata > Actinopteri > Syngnathiformes > Syngnathidae > Dunckerocampus > Dunckerocampus dactyliophorus. Next base: position 5,330,677 of record NC_072824.1, read on the forward strand.
TGCTGCTAAAATGACATTATTTTTTTCCTAAAAATATTACGAGTTTAGTCTATTAAAATTGCGACTTTTTTTCTTAATATTTTGACTTTATTCTTGTAAAATTACAAATGCTTTTTTTTTTCCATTTCTGTTATTTTTTCAATTTTTTTTAAAATTTCAACTTTCTTCTTGGAGCTCTTCCTCCAATGATTATGACTTTATTACCATAATATTTACAACTTTTAATCCAGTAACATTATAACTTTGGATGTTGTTGTGGGGTCTTTTGTGACCTCTTGGATGAACTAATTTTACCAACCTAATTTTCCAAAAATGACAACTTTATTAGTTTTTTGTTTGTTTGTTTTTCATAATATTACGACATAAAAATAGTCTTTATTTAATATTTCAACTTCAAGCTACCAAAATGACCTTATTTTTTCTCTGAATTGTATCACGTTAGTCTTGTAAAATTAGGACTTTTTTTGTTACGTTCCAACTTTTTTTCTCTTAATAGTTTACCTTTATTCATGTACAATGAGATTTTTTCAATTTTTGCTGTTGTGTGTGTGTTTTCTATTTAAAGTTTTTTTTAGGTTTTATATTTTTAGCATGTGCTGTGGGCCAATAAAAAAACAGCCGCGGACCACAAATGGCCCAAAAGCCGCACTTTGGACGCACTTGGTCTAACAATATCTTACTTTTTGGCCTAATATTAATTAAAAAAAAATGGTACAAAAAAGTATATACACACAGGTATACAGTATATACATATAAGAAAATGTTAAAAATAAAAAAATGCGGTCTTAAATACAGCGTTTCACCATATTAATAACTGAAATATTCTGTGCTACGCTACGTCCGAGAGAGAAAAGTAACAACAACGTAAATAAATGAGGCAGCGCTGCAAACTCCAGCCACAACAATAAACACGTTGTTTAATTAATACTAATAATTGTAAAGGTAGAATTCTATTGGACCCCATGCTTCATGAGCATTGCAAGTGCATGTTAAACAACCGAAACAGGAATAAAAACAATGGAAAAGCTCCTAAATGGAACACTACAGGATGTCCCTAAAGTCTGGACACACATACTGTACAGCTGTAAAACTAATATGTGAATTTGATAAGAATACATAGTATAAATAAATATTGTATTCCTTTTAATTTAGTTAATTTTTAATATATACAGTATATTGTATATTTTTATTTAGTTTTTCTTTACTTTTTAAATTTATTTTAACAATAATTTCTTTGTAAGTATTTTAAAATATTAGACCAGTAATTATTAATGAAAGGAAACGTTGTTTGTATAAAGTATGTAGAGTATGCAGCATACTGTACTGTATGTATATTAGATGTCCACACTATGAGGACCCCCCCTGTATTTGTCTCTACCAATGAAAACAGTCCTGCTCAGTGTCATGCATGATGAGGCACACTCCTCCACAAATCTTCACCTCGGTGTGCAGTTTGTTCTTTGGCCAGTTGTGCTTTGACACCCTGCTGAGGAAAAACCACAGAGGGGAAGGAAGGTAGGGAGGGACGGGGGACAACCTCCAACGCACCGACACGCCAGAGAAGCTGAGGATTCATGCGTGATATCTGGATGGAACAAAGGCTCGGTGATGTCCCTGACTGGACATGACACAGCTGCTAATGGTCCTCATTGGACATCTTTGATGTTTATTCCTGGAGGTATCGGAAGTGCCCCAGCTTGGAATAGTTGGATCTGAGTGAATTGATCCCATTGGATCAAACTAAGGATCCAATTTGATGGTTCAAAACACTTTTGGACCGGCAATGAACCGCAGTGCCAGCAACGCCACAGGAGACGGAGGGTCCTCAGAGAGCACTGGTGGACTTTGGGTGACGTCCCTGCTTGGCGCCACACTGCTGGTCATGTGGGTCTCGGGCGTGGCGGGCAACGCATACACGCTGGTCATCACGAGGTCGGCTGCGCTGCGCCGCACGGGCTCCGTGTACGTCTACATCGGCAACCTGGCTCTGGCCGACCTGCTCTACCTGTCCACCATCCCCTTCGTGGTGTGCACCTACTTTGCCCACGACTGGCTCTTTGGCGACGTGGGCTGCCGCGTCCTGCTGAGCCTGGACCTCCTCACCATGCACGCCAGCATCTTCACCCTGGTAGCCATGAGTCTGGAGCGCTACCGTGCCGTGGCCAGGCCCTTCAGCGCCCGCGACTCTTCCACGCGCAGGCGGAAACTGGTGGCGGCGGCCATCTGGGCCACAGCCTTCACGCTCACGCTTCCCATGATGGTGATGATCCGACTCCGGGAGGGCAAGGCTTCTCCATCCGGCGTGATCAAGCGAATGTGCTTCCCGACTTGGACCCTGGAGGCCTTTAAGGCCTACGTCACTGTCCTCTTCCTGACGAGTGTTCTCGTCCCTGGGCTGGTCATCGTCGGACTCTACGTGGGCCTCGCCAGGCGCTACTGGGCGGCACAGGCCAGGCTGGTGGGAAGCGGCGGCTCAGCCAGAAGACGAGGGCTCAAACAACGCGTCGTCTCCATGATCTTCAGCATCGTGGTGGCCTACTGGGCGTGTTTCTTGCCTTTCTGGGCGTGGCAGCTGGCCCAGCTCTTCTCTGCGGAGTCCCTCAAGGCGCTGTCCTCGTCCACACACAATTACATCAATTTCTTTGTCACTTGCCTCACGTACAGCAACAGCTGCATCAACCCTTTCCTATACACGCTCCTCACACGGAACTACAAAGACTACCTGGCCCAGAAAGGTCAGCTGGTCACCTCTGGCAGGACCGAGCCCGTTTCAGCTGTAAGCCCGCCCCCGAGAACATGTAGTCCAGGTGGAACTCTTGACTGAACAACATATCTGCTCTCTATGGAGCTTCTCTTAATAATAAAGACATTAGAAACCCTCAATAAAGCTCCACAACACATTCAAACAATAAGTGCAGGTATGTTCACTATTTCAAGCTACTGGAGTAAAGTAGTAAGGCTAAATATGAGCTCACAATTTGGCAAGCAGGTGGTCATTATCGAGCTTTTATCTTGGCTTGGGAAATATTAAAAAATGATCTGTTTATAGAAGCCCTTAATTACAGTGACAAAACGGTGCTCATTTTTTTTGTATGTTGATGCAAGATTTTAACTTGGGGGCCCGCATGCTGAAAAACCAAACGTTTCAAGGGCCTCTTTTACTTTTTTTTTTTTTTTAAACCAATCCATGTTGATCTGCATATTTTGACTTTATTGCCGTAATATTTTGCCCAACCTAAATTTCCTAAATTGCAAATGTATTCTTTATTTTGTTTGTTTCTCAGAATATTTCAACTGTTATAAAAATATGTGATTTTTAGTCTTGAATATTACAACTTATGCTATTTTTTTCCTTTAATACAATGAATATTTTCCCAATTTTTGTAAAATTACTCCACTTTTTGTTCCATTTTTGCTGTTTTTCTTTTTTAATTGTATTTTCAAGAATGTGCCGAGGGCCAATAAAAAAAATCAGCGGTGGGCCTTATATGGTCCCCGGTGCCGCACTTTGGACACCCCTGCTATAAAGTGATAGAACCATGTGATTTCTCCAAGCCAATCACAAAAAAAAAAATCACAAAAAATGGTAAAAATGTATTTAAAAATGCAAGGATTCTCTAAAATTAAACATATTTTATGTGGATATATTTGCATTATAAATGTAGTTTAAATACATACTGTATATATTTTTTAAAACTTCTATTTTTAAATGTTCTAAGAAATTCAAATGTGGACCTTCCAAGCATTCCATGGGGGTCCCATTTGGCTTCCCGGGAATGTGGTGAGTCTTGCAACATTCCTCATCCTCTTGTCCTTTTACGTCCTCCTGCTAATTGTCTCTTGTGACCATGTCACACATGTTTTTTATTTGACTTTTTATTTTGGCTGCTCACTTGTCTTTGTGTCTCTGTAAAATAGACACTATCCTACAAAATGATGCTTTACAAATGATGTAATCATACATTGGGGATTATGCGGGCATATGTGAAGAAGTAAAATCAAGAGATTGAACATTTTTATAGCATTTATTAGCAAAGCAGCAGACTTTACGGTACATTGAGATGGAATGAGGTCTGGCTCCCTCTGCAGGCCTTTATGTGTCATTACAAGGTCACCCCTGCAACTTCCACGTTTCCAGGAGCTCAAGACAGGGAGGAGTCGCGTCCGGGTTTTAACGTTTACACAACTGATGGATGCTTGAAGAGAAGCAGCGCTCTACTTGATCTTGAGGCCGACGATCCTGGCGTCACCGCTCACGTCGAAGTACTTGTACTTGACGTCCCCCAGTCGGTTGGGGAAGCTCATCATGCTGCCGTCGGGCAGCTTGATGTAGAACTCCTCTTGGTTGAAGTTGATGTAGAACTGCAAGGAGACGAAAGGAGAAACGTTAAAAGGTGTTTCGCTCAAGCCGTCCGTGTAGAAAAGACGTGCTTGGACTTTGGACCTCGAAGGAGACACTTTATGACTCAATAAACCATCTTGTGATTATTACCTAGCAGAGTCATAGTACACACTACTGCCTCCTCTAACAATCTTTGTCTAAAGATTGACGTGTGAGACAAATAAAAGGACTTTAACGACACCTTTAAACATCCTTAAACGCTCACAAGCAGAGTTTAGATTAATCAAATGAATGAACCTTCAAAGCAGTAAGCGTCACCATATGTCCTCACTTCTTTCATACTATTAGCAGTGCTTCTCTTCTTTTTACGCTTGTGTGACACCTAAGAAAGGGCCCACCTTGCACTCCTCCCCTCGCGCAAAGCCAAAGTTGCCGTCCCGGTGCTCGTCGCCCCAGCAGCCTCCAGACAGGGAGTTGCACACGATGACGCTGTCGTCGAAGCGCGGGTTGAAGTGCAGGGCGATGTTGTCCGAGTCGTGGCCGATGTTGATGGCGAAGCTGTGCCGTGAGGACAAAGTGTTACAAAGATGGGAGAGCGAGAGAGAGTGTGAGTGCCGATGGCGAGCACTCACGTGCAGCAGTCGTCTTTGGGCTTGACCCTGATCTTGAACTCATGCCCCTCCTTGAAGGTCATGTCCTTGACTTTCTGTGAAGGACAAAGAACTGTTGGATGGATGTTGGACCAATGGTAGATTGCTGATGACTCGTCAATGGACGGGTGGTTGGATAGATGGATGGATGGATGATGACTTGTCAATGCATTGGTGGATGGATGAATATAAATTTGCTGGGTGCATGGTAGACTGTCAGTAGATGGATGATTGGATGGATGGTAGCTTCCCATGGGACAAATGGATGGTTGTATGGAAGGATGTTGGACAGTTGATAAAGTGTGAGTGGATGAAAGCTTGTTGGATGAATGATGACTTGGATGGGTGCATATCAGACAGACGGATGGATGAATGGATGTTGGACCAACGATAGACTGCAGTTGAATGGTTGGATGGACGACAGTTTGTTGAATGGATGGTAAACGGTCAATGGATGGTGCACATTAGATAGATGGATGTGTGAATGGATGGATGGAAGCTTGTTGAATGGATAATGACTTGCCGATGGATGGATGACTATAAATTGTCTGTGTGGATGATAGATTGTCAATGGATGGATGATTGGTTGGTTGGATGGTTGTTTGGAAGGATTTTGGATGGCTGACGTTTGTTGGATGAATGAAAACTTGTCACTGGATGGATGTTGGACCAATGATTGCAGTTGAATGGTTGCATGGATGACGACATGTCAAAGGATGTGTGCGTATTAGATGGATGGATGAATATAATGTTGCTGGATGGATGATGGACTGCCAATGGACGGATGGATGTTGGACCAATGATTGTTTCCCATTGGATGGATGGATGGATAGAAGTTTATTGAATGGATGATGACTTGTCAATGGATGAATGACTGTTTGGGTGGATGGAAGTTTGTTGGATGAACGATGACTTGCCAACGGATGGGTTATTGGATGGATGGATTTATGTTGGGTCAATGATAGATTGCGGTTGGATGGATGAAGACTTGACGATAGATGAATGGATGGATAAATATCAGTTTTCTGGGTGGATGATAGATTGTCCATAGATGGATGATTGGTTGGATGGATGGTAGTTTACCACTCGGTGATGGGATGGTTGTATGGAAGAATGTTGGATTGATGAGAAATTGTGGATGGATGAATGAATGGAAGTTTATTGGCTGTATGGTGACTTGTCAATGGATGGATGACTGGATGGGTGTTGGATGGATGATGACTTGTCAGTGGAAGAATGGATGATTGTGAGGTTGTTGGATGGATGATCAAATGTCAGTGGATGGGTGATTGGCCAGATGGATGGTAGATTACCAATGGATGAATAGATGGTTGTATGGAAGGATGTTGGACAGTACATTGTGGATGGATGAGCTGTCAATAGATGGGTGAATGGATGGATGGTCGATCATGTCAATAAAGTTGCATTTTGAATGCTGAACTAAAAAGTGGACAGCTGTGAGTGAGCGTAAAATGTGCAGTATGTCAGTGAAGTGTACATATTCCGATATTCACGATCGCATGTGCAGGTAAGCGATTATCAGAGGTGTTCTTATCACGGTCATCGTTGATCATCAACCAGGTTGCAACATGAACATCATGGCTGTAAAAAGCACGGAAACAGGAAGGTGCTGTTTGTTCGCCGCATGCCCTCGTCATATAAAGATAATAAAACCATAAAGACACGGCCCAATGGAACCTTCTGCCAACTCACATAATACAATACATGCACGATGGCGTGCAGGCGTCCCGATATTATGAACTTGATGAAAACCCCACGACTCACTTCAAATTGTATCAATGAGAATTATAATTTGTTTTCCTAGTCAATAGAAGTATAACTTCATCTTGCCTCTCATCAACACACCCGCAATTATTCTATACTTGACTCACCTGTACTCTATGCATACATATACTGTATGCCGTCTCCCAGGTCACATGGCATTATTATTATTATTATTATTATTATCCTAATGATTTCCACAACACGTTATGCACAAATACCATCTGAAACATTAATATCAGTGTAATACACACAATTACATAAAAGCGGAAACACAGCCTAAAACGTACTGCGCACTTGTAGTTATTCCTTTTACATTTCCTATTCATTCAAATAGAACGTTGTAGAAGAAAATAAATGAAAGTTGTGAAAAATACCATTTTTTCAACAATAGGACTAATCAGAATGACCAAATTAGTATCAATATGAGTAGTAACATTTCATTTTATCTCTAGGAACACGGATGATAAAGACGAAGAAGGCCATTGCAAGGAGTGTCTGAAAGCAACACGACTGAAGTTTTGTGCCCGGTGTGAACTTCATTGCTCCACTTACCATCTTGGCTGTCTTCAGTGGGTCTTCTGCAGGTCGTGCCTCAAGTGACAGAGACCCGCGATGGCAGCTTCTTTGCTTTATATGACACAGGTGAGTTGATGAGGGAGGGGGCAGGGAGCTGCAGCGGTTCCAATGACAGCACGGCAGTACTTGGTACAACTTTGCATGACACTTCCTTCCGGCCAATGCTTTCTTGATAATAAATGAAAAAAAATATTGATAGTTGTTGGCTAATGAGAAGATGTGCATGCTTCAAATAAAATGACTGTATGATGCAGTGCAGAGAAGTCTCAGTCAAAACCGAGCATTAGCTCATTAGATTCAACCTGTAAATCTAACTCTTCAAATATGTTTTGTTTTTTTTACGTTTCTTTTTAAATTCTTGTTTAAATGTTTTGGTTACATCTTGTGTGTGGTGGGGTTTTTTTCCCCGTTTTCCTTCTGGAACCAAAAGCAAAGTAGCCAATCGCTTGTGTGTGTTTTGTAATGGTTGTTCCTTTACAATCCTATTTGTGAATACTCCACTAGCAAACAACCAAGCTAATAAATGGCTTTAAAGTCGGTGCACCGTTTTGCAGGTTTCTAACAGTATAGGCAGATATTATTTTATGTGACACTATAAATATATCAGTAGGTTTTGCGTAAATCGGGCATAAACTTCCCTGCTTCACTCAGGCTGCTGACAGTAAAGGGTAATGGGGACGCTTGATTGGATAAACATTGAAATTTGTTTAAGGTAGGCGTAACCAGAAGTAAAGTAGCCAATCGCGTGTGCGGATCCATAAACCGCACAGTAGCGACTCCGCCTTCAGCGAACAACCAACAAGTTAGCTAGCTAGGTCAGGTGACTTTTTACTATGCGCTCATTCAACACATGAAGTAATTTAAAATTACTATTACTTTGAAGTCAGCGTATCAGTTGTTCAGACTTCGAACATCATAGTTAGACAACTGATATGATGTGTGAAGTTGTATTGTTGTACGAATGTCATTGTTTCTCCCGCGTCTTTGACGCCACGTACAATTTGAGACAGTTTATTGGATGAACTCGGATTGAAATGGGCGTGACCAAAAGTAAAGTAGCCAATCACCTGTGTTTGTTTTGCGATGGGCGTTTCTATCAGTCGGGCCAGTCACAGACAGAAAGAAAGCGAATCCACAGTAAACAACCAACAAGTTAGCTAAACCAGGTAGCTAGCTAGCCCTCCACCCCCCCTTTTTAAGTGTGCGTTAAAGCAATAACAAAGTCATTGAAAATAACTTTTAAGTCGGTGCAGTAGCTGTTCTGTTTCCCAGCAGTGTATGTAGGCAGCTGATAAGTTGTCACACGAGTAAGATATCTTGTGTGTTTCATTACTTTGGCAATGTTTGTGTAGCATTTAGTTAGCCGGCTAACCCTAAACTCAATTTGTGTGTAGCTAACGGCTAGCCACCGTGGACTTGTCTCAACTTGTCCCCGTTGCTTTTTTTCCGCCACAGAGACATGGCGTCGTCGGAGGGGACAGGAGCAGTGTTAAGCCCGGGTGATGCTATACCCACCGCCGAGTGCACGGTACCCGCTTGCATGTTTGCACCGGACCGGGGGTGCGCGGACGATCCATACGGGGAAGAGAGCCTAAACGACGGCGGGGGTACCAACGGCGAGTCCCAGGGTCTTTTAGACTTGAGCAACAAGGTGGGCCTTGCTTGAAATACCTTAAACTGTGTGTTTTATTTTTTGATTTAATCATGTGCTGGCAGTGAAATATGAGACAGTGACACGTACACACCAGGTGCTGGAGCTCTACTTAAAGTTTGTGTAGTAGAAAGTAACTGGATAAGACTCATACAGATATTTGAAAAGTGGTTTGACATTGTTATAACTCCTAAAAATAGTCTGCTTGGTGGATGGAAACAGAAGTACAGTAGAAAGAATATTCTACTGTCATGCTTTGATGTGGCCATTCCCCCTACTTTCACCTGACTATATAAGACATGCTTTTCCCTTCTGTTTATGCCTCCTGAAACAATGCTGGAAAAATATATGAACTGCGAAATCTGCAAGGAGTCTGAAACATTTGAAAAAGATCTTTAAAGAGGGAGACATTTGTAGCAGCCATGGCTCATACACTGTGCACAAGGATTGGTCAAAAAACTGACTGGCACGGTCGGGTAGTGAGCTTTTTAATCATTTGGTAAGCGAGTGCACAGTATATTACGACGCTGATCTAAACTGCATATTCATCCTGTCCCCGCCACAGCTGCTGCTGGTGAGTCCGACGGGGGAACAGTACGACGCACTGCTGCGACATCTACGGGAGCGGCTAGACGAGGGCTGCGGGGAGACCATCTATGTGGTTGGAATGGGCTCCGGTAAGACCGGTAGAAACTACTATTAGCTAACTCCTGTGTGTGTTGTCTGAACAGTCTCGGTTTGTTAAACCTGCATAATTTGTAAGTCACCAGAACCACCCGAATCTCTGAGCTAAGTGTCTTCGCATTCGAAAAAAACCCTTCTCAAATGTAGTACTTTATTTCCTATACTTCAGGGGTGTCCAAAGTGTGTTCCGGAGGCCATTTCCTACCCACTGCTCTTTTTTATTGGACCTTGGCACATTCTAAAAATATAATTTAACAAGAAAACAACAACAGCACAAATATAAAAATCAGCAGCAGTTTTACAAGAATAATGTCAAAATATTGAAGAAAAAAAGTTGGCGTCTAATGAAAAAAGTAGTAATTAAAAAAAATTATGGTGTAATATGACGAGGAAAAATGATCATTTTAGTAGCATTAAGTTGAAATATTAAAGAAAAGTTGTAATATTATGAAAAACATACAAAACAACGAATAAAGTTGTCATTTTTGGAAAACCAGGTTATGGAAAATGTTATAAGATCAAAATATTGTGGGAATAAATTCATAATTAATGGACGAACATTTACATGAAGAAAGTTTAAATAGTTGGAAAATTAAAGAAAAAACCAACACAGGGTTTCCCCTAGGATTTTTTTAAAACTGTGGTGGTGAGCTGCATGGGAGGGCGGACTGCCGCCTCTGTGTTGTGCCGCTGCTGTGTCTGCAATAAAAAAAAAAGAAGACAAATAGCGTTTTTTTTAAAATGACTTATTTATTTATTATTTAACTTTTTTCAACATTTAGCCGAACATGAACCGAGAACATAGCAAAACTGTTAATTTAATGGTAAAGTTGCTGAGAGCACTGCCAACATTTAAATTGCACTTTATTTACAAAACACATCTCCACTCAGTGAGCTCATTTGTCATTAAATGCACTTGTCATGTTTGAATAGAATTATCATTTACAGAAACGGGAAAGTCAGACAACATAAGGAAGAAAAACAATGTAACAGAAGTTAAGTACGTATTTACATCGTGATAATCCACATTCTTTGATAATAGATAAGTGAGGGGTGGGTTATTCTATGGGCATACTTAGCTCAACCAACAGACAGAAACTAACACATGGAGAGTGTGTGTGTGTGTATGTGTGTGTGTGAGATAATAGTGGTAATGGTAATATTGAAGAAGAAGAAAAAAATGGCTTTTGAGGAATAAATTGCTAAACAAAGTGACTTAAAAAGAAGAAAAAAACATAGAATAAAAAAAAAGTTAATATGTTGGTTACATATTCACTGATATTGACTAATCGGTGATACGTCATAATTGGCCCGATAAATCGGTAGGGCTCTAGCTGAAATAGTTGGGGGAAAAAAAACAGCAGAAATTAAAAAAGCTGTAATTTTTATGAGAATAAAGTCAGAATATTAAGAAACAAAAGTCCTATACTAACAAGAAAATAAGTCTCAATTTTCAGATAATAAACTTGTAACATTATGAGGAAAAATAACGTCATTTTCATAGCATAGAGTTGAAATATTAAAGATTTTTATTTTTTTTTTTAAGTTGGAATATGAGAAAGAAACAAAACAAAATAAAGTTGTCATTTTTGGAAAACTGGGTTGGGGAATAAGTTACAATATCATTGGAATAAAGTAATATTATATTATTAAGTAATATTAACAGAAGTAAATTGATGAAGATTATTCAAGATGAAAGTTTACATATTTTTTGGGGGGGGGGAAAGCAGCAGCAAAAATGGGGAAAAAAGAGCAAAAAGCGGAGTTGGTACTCATAAAATGTATTTTCACCGATATCACAAAGCTGAGATGCAGCTTTTGCTTTCCAAAACATCCAAGTGGCCCTTGCATCCTTTCATTGGTCACTATGTGACCCTCAGTGGACACCCCTGCTCTACTTGATTCCTCTTACACGTACGTTAGGTTGATTGAAGTTCAGTTCTGTTGGTGATTGTGTTTAGACGGCGGTGACTGCGGTCTGAACGACAAGGACATGGAGGCGTCCGTCGCCACGGTGAGGTCACTGTGCGAGCAGATCGAGGCCGACCTCATCTTGCTGAGAGAGAGGACGGAGGCGGGCAGAAAGATCAGCGACTACCTCATCCGCCGGCGTGTGGACGAGCAGGACTTCCTGGAAGTCAGGTAAGCTTTTTTGGGACACGGGCAATGAAATAAAGAGACTTAAGATTTAGGACGTAATCGCTCACGGGACCAATGGCCCAACAAGGGTACGGTCTTCGTATCCTGTGGCGACTGTTATTTATATATTATTGTGGCTTTTTGGTGCAGGGTGGCGGTGGTGGGCAACGTGGACGCCGGCAAGAGCACACTGCTCGGCGTTCTGACCCACGGCGAGCTGGACAACGGCCGAGGCTTTGCTCGCCAGAAGCTCTTCAGGCACAAGCACGAGATGGAGAGCGGCAGGACCAGCAGCGTGGGCAACGACATCCTGGGTTTCGACCATGAGGGGCAGGTGGGCATCTGGACAGGAAGTAACCCTTCAGCATCCTTCCACCCCTCGAAGGAAGTCACCTTGCTCTCTCTTGTCGTCATCATCATTGTTTCTTCAGGTGGTCAATAAGCCCGACAGCCACGGTGGCAGCTTGGACTGGACCAAGATCTGCGAGAAGTCCTCCAAGGTCATCACCTTCATCGACCTGGCGGGGCACGAGAAGTACCTCAAGACCACCGTGTTTGGAATGACCGGGCACCTGCCCGACTTCTGCATGCTCATGGTAAAACATATTGTTGCTTGGTTAAAGAGCAATTCCAAATACACAAGAGAAAATAAGACATTTCACTTCATGATGAATGACCAATTGCTTTCAGTCTCTAGATAATAAACAGTTTAATTTCTTAATCCCATTGTGCGTAGGAACAGACATAACGCATTCATCTACAAAGCAGATGAATTTAGCCATCCGAGAACGTGATTTATTTAAAAAAAAGGACAGAAATAATTATAATGCCTTTGTATTTATGAGCACTAAACTTGGAAATACTGTAAGACAAATATTCTTGATAAGATTTAGAGTTTTGCGTAAAAATGGAACCACCTACAGCAGTGGAAAACAATAGATGAAAAAGCCTATTATTCGTATGATTTTTTTTTTTTGTAATTTGCCATATATTTCAACTTTCCTTATGGCTTTACTGTATATATTTTACAACTTTTTTTTCCAAACCAAATTTTCAAAAATTGACTACTATATTGTTTTGTTTGTTTCTCACAATATTACGACTTAAAAAAAATAACATATTTGAATAATAATATATATTCAAAACATTTATATAATAAATAACATTAATATATTAATATTTATAATAATATTACAATTATAATTATATTGCAATAATGTTTTTTCTTCGTGGAATACTTTTCTCTTAATATTTTGTTGTCATAAAATTACAGCTGTTTTTTTGTTTCATTTCTGCTGTTGGGACAAGGAGGGTCCATCTATTTCAACTTTTTTGTTAATTTTCTTCTCTTAACTATGACTTTATTCCCATAATATTTTGACTTTATTCTTGTAACACCATATTATTTTTCATTTGTGTTGTGTTTGAGTTACGACTTGACGTAGTTTTTCTTTAATATTTCAACTTTGTGCTACTAAAATTACTTTTTTCGTCATACTATGATGACGTTATTCTTGTAAAATTACAACTTTTTCTCGTTTGATTAGAACTTTTTTCTCTTAATATTTTGACTTTATTCTTGTAAAATTACTGCTGATTTTTTTCATTTTTGCTGTTAGTGTAGTTTTCTTGTTAAATGATATTTTTAGAATGTGCAACAACCGCGACTTCTGCAATGACCCCCAGGCCGGACTTTGGACACCACTGCATTACACAGTATTGTCTGCTAGAAATGACCGGCGACTGAGTAGTAGCTAAAATGTTTTAATTTTCCATCTTCTTAACTCACAGCGCTGTCTTTTTGCAGCTGAAATAAACCATGTGTGAAGTCACGTTACAAACAGTGTTTCACGTCAAGGGCATATTTATGTGTTTTCTTGCAGGTTGGCAGTAACGCTGGCATCGTGGGCATGACCAAAGAGCATCTGGGCCTCGCTCTGGCACTGAACGTCCCGGTGTTTGTTGTGGTTACCAAGATAGACATGTGTCCCGCCAACGTCCTGCAAGGTACGACTGTGCACACGTGTGTATTGTTTTTTGGCTGCAACAATACATGTGTCTTCTGTCTCGGAGGATACTTCAACCCGAGACACATGACATTAGTCAGCTGACATCAAAATCCCTGCAGGCCGGAGCAACAGCGTCTCCTGTTGTGGCGTCTCAAGTGGCATGCATGAGTGCATTTGTCATCTTTTATTATCCAAATTCCAGATGAAATAAGTGTATATACATGCAATAAAAGTCCTCATTGCATTTGTAGCCACGGGTTTCATGCAAAACCTTAAAAGTAAGTCAGTTCCACCATGCACGCTCTGAACTCCGTCTACACTTCTACACTTACTTGTTGTTGCTGTTATTTTATGACGACTTGGGGAAAAAAATCTCTGAATGGCTTAAGTTTTTTCATGTGTTGCCTTGACTTTGGCTGTATTGTCATTGCCATAATTGTTTTCTATTATTTTGTAATTGCAATGTTTGATAGACTGGATGTGTTCACGAACGGTGGAAATCATGAACGCTACGTATTTTGATAGGAATACTCATTTATGAATTACATGTACCGGAAATTACCTTTAGTGCCATGTTGAATTGAATTGTGTTATTAATTATTCATGATTTATTTTATGATTATTTTTGACAAAGTATTGTATATGATTGTTAATTGTAAGTCACATACATTTCATTGCGAAACAAATGTTAGTAATTTCAAGTTCAACAACTTAAAAGCATTAAAATTTGGGTATTTTTTTGTATCAAATACCAAACCTTGGATTTTCTGTATCGTTGCACCCCTGTGAATGAGAAGTTGCGATTGCAATACAGTCGTCTACGCATGCATGAGTTTGTATTGGCCCATTCAGCCCAATCTCCCCCCCCCCCCCCCCCCCCCCCCCACCACCACCACCACCACCACCACCACAAAAGAATCACATCCAATCATTTATTATTCGTTTGTTTGTTTCTTTTTTTGTCCCCAGAAACCCTCAAATTGTTACAGAGGCTGTTGAAGTCTCCGGGCTGCAGAAAAATCCCAGTGTTGGTGCAGAACAAAGACGACGTCATCGTCACGGCGTCCAACTTCAGCTCGGAGAGGTGAGACATTAAATATTTCCCATGTACCACCCACCCCGCCCCGGATTATCATACAGCAAAATTTGTTATCGTGACAGGCCTACAAAAAAATAAAAAATAAAAGTTCTGCAGTGATTTTACTATGTAACATTACGATGAATAATAACATCATTTTTGTAGCGTAAAGTTGAAATATTTTAGAAAAAAGTTATTTTTTAAAAAATCTTAATTGTTTTGGCAATTTTTGTATCAATAAAGATTGTCCAGAGAAACCAAGCTGTATTTTGTCTATTTATTAGGAGCACCTAGATTACACAGTCGCACACAAAGAAAACAGGCAAGCTGCTCTCTGTATGAATGTGAATGTCGAACCTGCAGGCATACATAGTCAGTGTGGGAAGGTATATGAGTGGGGATTTTGTGTTGTAACGTCTACCCGGGCGTTGTAAGGATGACCAGGAGGTGGTCGATCAACCATCTCTTTATTGCAAAAACAAAACAGGCTACTGTTGACCGAGTCACGCCAAAACAACATCAGCAAACTCAACTGTCCTCTCTGCACGCAGCTAGACACACACGCGCGCGTCATTTTCAACCTGCCCTCTTATTCCTCTGCCCACAGGATGTGTCCAATATTCCAGATTTCGAACGTAACGGGGGAGAACATGGACCTTCTGAAGATGTTCCTGAACCTCCTCTCCTCCAGAACCAACTTCAATGACGACGAGCCTGCAGAGTTCCAAATAGACGACACGTACTCTGTACCGGTATGTAGTGGAAGCTAAGGTCCTCAGTCCCCCTATGATCATGATACTGGACCCCCCAGTTGGTCCCGGTGCTGCGTCATCATAAGCGCTTAGAGTAGAGTAGCCCCAGAAAGCCCATTCCTTGTTACGGCCATCAGGGGGCGACATCCTCATAATGTCCACTTGTGTCCCACCAGGGTGTCGGCACCGTGGTATCAGGAACGACGTTGCGAGGAAGGATCCGTCTGAATGACACGCTGCTTCTAGGCCCGGACCCGCTGGGCACCTTCATCCCCATCGCCGTCAAGTCCATCCACCGTAAGAGGATGCCCGTCAAAGAGGTCCGCGGCGGGCAGACTGCGTCATTTGCCCTCAAAAAGGTCAGCAAGAGTATTCGTCGTAATTTTTGGCATTCAACTCCGTCAGAAACGTTTCCATGTGATGTGCTTGTTGAATAGTTTTTTTAATGCACGTTGTTATGTTTGAGCACTGTTTTTTTTTCTGCTTGATCTTTTTGTGTGGTTTCTGCAGGAAGCAGCTGAGTGGCCCCACACTTTCTGGAGCCTATAAAAGTATGCAGGTGCGCTCTGCTCGCTCCCTGCTCTGCTCGTGCTTCCTTCATCTGCTGCAGGCTCGTTCCCACCTTGTCATGCTCCAGGGCCACTCAGCTGCTTGGTGCTGGCTGCTGGCATAACGCTGAGCAGCAGCGTGGGTTTATTTTTCTTCTTTTAATTTTAGTTCTTGTTTTTCCTGGTGTGGCCGTCTGTTTTGTTTTCGGGATTGGTTGTTTTTAGGGTGTGTTTAGGGGTAGCGGTGAGGGGACAGGACGACGGCCCTGCATAGGGGCCGGCGCATCAGGGCTTCTTCATTGGGCACGGGAGGAGTTTTTAATTTCTTTTTTTTACTTTATTTATCAACAAACGTTGCCGACTTGATTTTCCCGCCTCCTGTGTCCTCATGAAATTTGTTATGCCGTAAGACACGTAAATCCCAACCAGGAGGAGGCAGTGTTCGGTTTTTAATTCTCGTTCCTTCCCAAATCAAACCCAAACATTCACACTCCCTCGCACCTCATCAGATCAAACGCTCGTCCATAAGGAAAGGGATGGTGATGGTCTCCCCGAAGCTGACCCCGCAGGCCACCTGGGAGTTTGAAGCAGAGATCCTGGTGCTCCACCACCCCACCACCATATCCCCTCGCTACCAAGCCATGGGTGAGTGCCCATGCCTGATTTATTGAGTAGAAACCTTGTAGTGAAGAGGAGAAACTAAATTATGACTCATCCTCTTCCACGCCTCACTGGTGGAGCTGCTGGATGTTCGCACGGGGTTAAAATGTGTCTCTCTCCGTCCGCTCATCAGTCCACTGCGGCAGCATCCGTCAGACCGCCACCATCCTGACCATGAACAAAGACTGTCTGAGGACCGGCGACAAGGCCTCGGTCCACTTCCGCTTCATCAAGACCCCCGAGTACCTGCACTGTGACCAGAAGCTGGTGTTCAGGGAGGGGCGCACCAAAGCCGTGGGCGCCATCACCAAGGTAGCGCAGCACCACCTCCGCGCGACACTCACCTTTTTAAAAAACAAAACAAAAAAACAACAAAACAAAATGTGCTTGCAGCTCCTGCAATCCGTCAACACCCAGGCAGCCAAGGCGCAGCAGGCCAAGATGCAGGCCAGCAAGAAGTGCACCGAGGAGGGGCGGCCACCCAGTCCCAGCACGGCAGCCTCGCTCACGGTAAATACACATGGCGTAACGGCACAGAGCAAAGACAGTAAGGTGGTGTCTGTGCGCGCTTGCTTCGCAGCTCAAGTCGGGAGGCGGCGGACGGCGGCGAGGTGGCCAGAGACACAGAGGGAAGGGAGGCGTGAACGCGGCCACGACACCTCCGGTGGTCCCAGCGGCAGCGGCGGGCTCTGTTTAAATGTTTCACATGCGCAGGAAGGGAAGGTGACTGACTGGACACACTCTTTATCATGACTGTTGGCAGTGTTTGGCCACTGGAGGGCGCCCCTTCCTCTTTTAAACAGCAGTATTTCCTGGCGCGTTCTCTGCTTAACACAACTAAGCCAACTTTGTTTCATAGTTGAGGGGTAAATATTGTATTTATCTAATTGATTGGCAGAATTCACAGAATCTACATGCAACACCTTACCAGCAATCTTCAAGCACCATCGTCTCGTTTGGTCTAAATGCCCCCAAAAAAAGTCACACACAGTTTGTCAGTATTTTGTACAAAGTAAATCAAACTACTAACAGGAATGTGACATCAGTTCCGTGTTTGTTTGTGTTTAAAAGGGCAAACGAGTTGCCTCACTGACTGAAATGTTCAAATTGTAGCGTGTTCAATAAGCTAAGCAGCGCATCGCCGGTGCCTTTGACGGCCCCCCCTTAAACCGAGCGAGCACCTCGTTCCTCGCACTGACCTGAGGTAACCAGTGTGAGCCAGGACAATCTAAGTCTTGCTTTTTGTTTTATCTTTGCAAAAAAAAAAAAAAGCGGCATTGTTGAACACAGTGCATGTTCAAGTTCAATTCTTGTCGTTTAAATTAAACGGCTGTAGTTTGTGTTGTAAATCCTTTTCAATAAATCTGCTGCAAAAACGTATTACACTAATTGTGTTATGTTGTTCTTCATGTCAGCCGGGGGGAGAAAAAAAACACGTGGACTTGAACCGACCTGACAAAAATGATGTCAGCACTTGAAAAACATGTTGGAAAAGTGGTGTTTTCTGCCATATTTTGAGAGGTCGCTCCTAAATATAAACTCCCCTAATCCTAAACTGACCCCCAAACAGCAACCATAACCTTTAACCAGGGGGTGCATGATAATTATAGAGGGAATCATAACATCACACTGATAAATCTGATATTAAAAATAGCTCAGATAACCGATTTTTTAAAAACACTCCAATAAAGCAGATCAAGCAGCCACTATTTCACCTGCCTGTGACGTTAACGGCCTGTCGTAACTTCCCTTGAGCTCACTTGTAAACAAAATCACTTTCCGAGGAAGACATTTCACATGCAAGTTGTGCCAAATGCTCCGCGATGAGGGGAAAAAAACCCTTTGAGCACACAAAAAACCTCATCAGCCACCTGAGATGCCCACACCGCGGCCAGAGACCTCAGTGGCGTCACACCGGCTGCTCGAAGCGTGTGCCCGAATACAGTGCACCTTGCTGGGCCACAATAGGTGGCTCTTCCCGCTCTCGGGGCTGCCCAGCGCATGTGTCCAACATGAAGGCGTGTGGCGACCATAACTCCGCTTCATGACATAATTCATATGTAGAGGAGATCCGTGTTGACAATTTAGCGGCATGATCGCCGTATTAAGCATGCAGGGGTGCACGTTAAAAGTGAAAGGCAGGAAGTGCTTCCTGCATCATGCATTAATTGGTAATTAAATACACGCAGTCCACAAAGTTATCCGCCGTGCAGGATCTCCACCTCTGATTGTGAAGCAGACACCTGCCTTCCTGGTGAAACACACATGGGTGAGGCTATTATAATTTATTATTATTATATATTATCATTTTATCAGTTTATTTGGTTGCAAACAATGATGTTGTTTAGCACCACTTTGTGGGACAATAAGCATTTCAAACCCCAACCCCCGCATGGTTTTGTGCTCGGCTACATAAAAAGTTTGTTTGTCCGGTCATATTTTTTCATTGCACTTTTCTTAAAATTAATGTTAAAATCTCGTCTCGTTCTCGCGGATTTAATCTTGTGTATCGTCTCATCTTGTGAGTAATGACAATATATTGCAGTCTTGTAATTTAATTTCTACTACGTTAAACTGTATGACTGACAGAAGGGCTCACTCCGTTCTTGCCGTTGTTCTGTGGAACAAACGCTCCAAGGTGCTGAGACCAATGCACAGAGTAAACCCTCATGCTTTCTTCCAGCCCTTAAAGCAGGAGTCTCAAACTCGCGGCCCGCGGGCCATTTGCTGCCCGCCCAGTCACATTTTGCGGCCCGCGACTGGTCTTCAAAGATTACTGTAATATGACAAGCGACAAGCCAATGTTATTCGTAGGATGCACACATAAGCCTACACTTAACGAAGAGTGAGTGAGTCACTTAAAAAATGTGGTAAAAAAATTCCACCCGCATACCGCATGTCTCCATTAGGGTCACAGGTAAGCTGGAGCCTATCCCAGCTGAATGCAGCAAAATATAAACTGATCGAGCATCGATGGGAACCGTGACTAACATTCCTGGTTAGTTTGAGCGATGTGTCAATAGTTTTCGAGGAGAAAGAAGTGGAGAAACATTTGGAGATGAAATGGAGAACTTGCAGAACATGGACGTAAGACTTCCAAACACAGAATGGTAAGTGTAAATTTCTCTGGAGTTGCTTATCCTTCCATTATTGTTTTAAATCAGCTTCTTCATGAGCAGAAAGGGGTTGTTATAGCTTGTTTGATTGTATATATGGCCGCCCCCGCCACCCACAGTAAACGTAAAGATGTTTATATAACATGTATAATGCTTTGCAGCCTTGCGCTATCATGGAATGCATGTTTAGAAGACATGGGAACAAGACATGACTTACTCTGTTGTGCCAACTTTGACGTACTGGTCGTTACTATTTTTTTCCCAGTGTACTGGCGGAATAGCATCCTTTTTAAAAATGCGTTAATACCGTACTTTTGAGCCAAATGCTTCTTGTAATGGTGTTCCTTTGAAGCAGTCACCAAATGATCACTGCAAAGGTGGTCGTCCAATTGTCTCTCATTCTCTGCACTTGTTTCTTCCATTCTTGTCTGAAACCTTCGTCTTTTGGAAAAGAAAACAAGCTTACAGTATCACACCAATTCTGTGAACATCCAGCAGCAACACGTGACTGAAAAATATACTGAACCAAGTCAGCGATCTACCTCGAGAAGCATATGTTTACTCTGCTTTAGGTGAGAGGTGTCACCCTGATGACGTCACTTCCGGAAATGAGACTGTGAACTAGTTTGGCGTGGGTGGCGCCATCAACTGTAAATGTAAAACAATTGAGCAAAGTAAAACATAAACACAAACAATATATAACATATTTGAGCAAAGTTGTTGAATCATGTCAGGGACCCTTTAAAAAAATGTCAACATTATAGTGGAGAGCAGGGAGCAGCGTAAGTATTGATTTATTAATAAGTATTGATTTGTAAGTCGTAAGTATTGATTTATTTGTGCAAGCAGAAAGCTTGATGTGTGGAGCCTTTGGAAGTAAAGCCTTAAATCTTTCTTAGATGTGGAGAGGTTGAGTTTTATTTTACTAACGTGATTATGTAAAGACAGATAATTCATATTACGTGCATAAATGGAGTTGTGTACATCATGTACACGCTTTATTGGGAAATGATCTATGTTAACTTGAATGAATGTTTGTATTCCTGTTAATGTCATCTTGTCTTTACAGCTTCTCCTGCATCTCTCTTTAGATCGCTCTTGGAGCAAATGCATGGCCTCACAAGCACTTAAATGTACAATAAAAAAATAAAAATAGAGTATGTGGAAGTTTAGATGGTAATTTTGCAAACAAAATGAGTGTTTTCAACATGGAAATGAATCAACACTGTGCTACCGCTCTTGTGATTTTCATCTGCTGCCTTGATTACTGAGATTCGGAAATAGGGAGGGTGTTCTGCCTTACCACTGATTTATCCTACTTCATATTTGCAAGTACAGTGTAAAGTACAAGCATTTATAACATTTTAGACAAGAATGAAAATACAGTTTGTGCATTTACACAAGAAATGACATATTAAAATGTATTTCAAATGAATATTAGCAATAACAGCAAGGATTCCAACAACAAAGATGTCTTGTGTCACTAGGACATCATGTGACTGGCATGTCACTAACCATTTTCAAACATAATCAATCATCTTTCTCTGTCATGTAAGCAAAAAAAATAAGTCTACCCTCAGCTTCATAAAGAACACACAGAGAATAGGATAGATGTAAACTAATAAAGATAATCATGATCAGGATGGAGCTCCAGGACATGTGGTACCACCATGGACCATCACTGGTGGATCCAAACCTTCTCCTCCTTTGGCTTTCTACACCTCATCTCTGCCATCATTATTTCAGCTGCCTTCCAGCTTGATACTGTGCAGGATGCTACATTGCTTTATATAGTATCTGATCAAATAATACATATATTCAAGCTTATAAATACTAGTTGTTTTTTTTTTGGCAGCAATGACGACCTGTGTCCACCGCAGGGAGCTTTTCTTAAAATGTATGTTAAAATCTTGTCTCGTTCTCCTGGACTTACCTCGTGTATCGTCTCATCTCGTGAGTCGGGTGTCTCGTGACACCCTTAATGACAATGTATTGCAATCTAACAATTTAACTCATTCAATCCCAGACATTTTTCATAAGACAACCTTTAGTACCGACCATTTTGGACAATTTGGACTGATTTTTGAAGGCACACAGAATATTGTGTCCTATGGCTTTATAAACATGGAAGGAAAGATCAGACTCTCATCTTCTGTTTCTACCTTTTTGTGTTCTTGAGTAACCAGCAGTAGAACATAGCTAAGTTTCAGGAAAATATCAGTTCCTAACAAGAAAAGGCAGAAAACCAGCTTTTTGTGAAAAGACACATTTCGAGCAGAACTTTCACTGCTCAAATATCTAAACAACTGTACTGCAACATAAACAATACAAAAAAGGGTTGTTTTACATCAAAATAACTATTTACAATTTTCACATTTGGATCTAAACACTAACTAAACGTGCGCGCATGTGCATGCGTTAAAATTTCCCTACATTGCATAAGCTTCTGTTTGCTACACTCCTCCATACTCGTCCACTTCCTCCTTGCTGCTGAGTGTGTTTTTACATGCAAAAGGTCCATGCCCAGCTCTTATCAAATGCACTTCTGCCACCTTGTGGCCGTTTTTATGACTTAAAACTGCTCTAAAAGTGACATCTTTTAGTGTTCAATTGCATCAGCACCTCTTTTTGCCTCTCGTGCAAAAAAAATGTACAAGACGTACAAATAAATGTTTGGGATCGGGCGTTCAGGTTCATAAAAACACATGAATACGTCTTTCATACTGAATGAGTTAATTTGTACTACGTTACCTTGCACTGCTCCTTGTGAGGCTGCACTCTGTGTGCATGCTAGCTGCCCCGCCTCCACCCACTGAGACAAAGAGACTCTATGACTGACAAAAGGGCTCACTCCGTTCATGCCGTTCTTCTATG
Source organism: Dunckerocampus dactyliophorus (assembly GCF_027744805.1). NCBI lineage: Eukaryota > Metazoa > Chordata > Actinopteri > Syngnathiformes > Syngnathidae > Dunckerocampus > Dunckerocampus dactyliophorus. Next base: position 5,353,541 of record NC_072824.1, read on the forward strand.
GAACAAACGAGCCAAGGTGCTGCACGCATGCACATGGCAATATATCGAGTTTATTTTCAATTATTGTGTGATTAATTAATCATCATCTGAGACATTAATTTTTTCTGAATTTCTAATTAAGATCTATCAGTGTGGAAAAGGTTATTAAGCCATTTCTAAAGCTTTCGGACTCCAGCAAACCACAGTGAGAGACATTATCCACAAATGAAAACATGGAACAGTGGAGAACCTTCTCTGGAGTGGCCGGCCAACCAAAATGACCCCAAGAGCGCAGTGATGACTCATCCAAGAAGTCACAAAAGACCCCACAACAATATCCAAAGAAATACAGGCCTCACTTGCCTCAGTTAAGGTCAGCGTTTATGACTCCACCATAAGAAAAACACTGGGCAAAAACAGCCTGCATGGCAGAGTTCCAAGACTAAAACCACTGCTGAACAAAAACAACATCAAGGCTCGTCTCAATTTTGCCAGAAAACATCTTGATGATCTGCAAGACCTTTGGGAAAATACTCTGACGAGACAAAAGTTGAACTTTTTGGAAGGTGTGTGTCCCATTTCATCTGCCACATTTCAGAAAAAGAACATCATACCAACAGTAAAATATGGTGGTGGTAGTGTGATGGTCTGGGGCTGTTTTGCTGCTTTAGGACCTGGAAGACTTGCTGTGATAAATGGAACCATGAATTCTGCTGTCTACCAAAAAATCCTGAAGGAGAATGTCCAACCATCTGTTGGTGACCTCAAGCTGAAACCAACTTGGGTTCTGCAGCAGGACAATGATCCAAAACACACCAGCAAGTCCACCTCTGAATGGCTGAAGAAAAACAAAATGAAGACTTTGGAGTGGCCTAGTCAAAGTCCTGACCTGAATCCTATTGAGATGCTGTGGCATGACCTTAAAAAGGCGCTTCATGCTGGAAAAGCCTCCAATGTGACTGAATGACAACAATTCTGCAAAGATGAGTGGGCCAAAATTCCTCCACAGAACTTTTGTCATAAATATACAGTAGGCATCTTACAGTTGAGTTAGTTTATCCATAATCGTAATAATACAGATGAAAGTTGATTCTCAGTGTGTAGTTTGAAACGTCTGTTCACTATTGCCGCGGGGGAACAAGAGCGAATCAGGAGGGGAGCTTAATGTCAGCTGACTGATGTCATATGATGTCTACAAAGTGACGTTTATGCGGTTGACCCGAAGTACCTTCTCGATCGACCGATAGCTTGTGGGCAGCCCTGGGTTATGGTATGTGTCTAGGGGTTAGGTTCGCTTCATGGTTAAAGGTTTGTGTTGGAGGCAAGGTTAGGGTTATAAGAAAATTAATCATAGATTCGATTTTTATCGCCTTTTTTTACAAGGTACCCTAAGCCCTTCACAGTGAACCCATTTGTCATTCACTCCACAGTCACAGAAGTGGGAGTGGTGGTAATGTACAGCTGTAGCCACAGCTAGCAATTGGCGCCTCCAGCCTCTCCAACCACCACCAAACATGCATTCACATTCATACACCAGAGCAGGCAGCACTGGAGTGTCTTGCCCAAAGACACAACAGTGACTGGGATGGATGAAGCAGGGTATGAACCACCAATCTTCCTTCCTTTCTTCCTTTCTGGACCACTTGCTCTTCCTCATGAGCCACTGCCGCCCTTAGGGTTATGGTTTGGGTGTTAGGTCTGGGTCAGGGCCAATGCCAGGTCACACATAGTGATTGCGTAGTGACTGTTGTTGCTATTGATACTTTTATGGCCCTGCAGCGGCCCAGCACTTAATGAAATAGGACATCCATCCTAGGATGCGTCCCACATATTCTCTCTTTTATAGCGTCTGCTTGTCCACGCCTGGCATCCCCAGAGGGAGGCGCCGAATGAAAGGAAAACAAAGCAATCAGTCCTTGCAAAGTACCAACAGGCCAACTCTGTTTGCAATCATTGGCAGCGGATAGCTGACTCTTTCTGCGCTGTTGAGCAAATGTGACTGAAAGTCATTTGCACAGAAAGATGATTGTTGGTCTTTATGGAAATGACATCATCACATCTTGCCTCCTGTACACCAATGAAGGAGCAGTCTGAATATTTTGTCTTTTAGCAACAATAACAACAAAAAAACAGCTGATATTCATGATGGGTCAGCCTGACGGGCCAAAAGCCACCAGGTTCGTCTCAAATGCCATTTTTTAAACTTATTTTAACAGTTCCATGTAGTGTAAAAACGTTATCTTCATGGCCAAAGATTCTGTCCTCACTCTTTAACAAATGCGAGTGGACAAACTTCCACCCAAACTTTCCACAGCTTCAAATTCCAGCAATCCAAATAAGACCGAGACATTTTTTTAATGAGGCGAGATTATACGACAATTAATCAGGCGCTGCGGAGGTAAACAAAAAAAGAAGAGCGGATGAAACCTGGCAGAGCACAAAATAAATGCCTTAATAAATAAAGATTCACATGCATTATTGAATTTGGCTCTCAGCGCTTTTTTTCCCCGCTGCTGTCATCCAAAACAAAGTCGTTGGAAATAATAGCAGCTCCAGTAAGAAGACTTGATTTTGTCTTAATTTATACTTCTATCATTTGGAGTCTTTGAATTATTAATGACACTTTCAAAAGTCTTTAATTTCCTGGTGTGTGTGTGCGTGTGAGAGAGAGTGTGGTCATATGGTACTTGGCCAGCAGATGGCATCGCTATGTTAGGTTCCACTCAGGGGTTTGAGGCCGGTGATGGTGTTGGGGGGAGGGTTAAGTGTGTAATCATTTCACAGAATAGCTCTACCTTTTGAACCAGCACCCCCACCCCAGGGGCACTATTGCAGTGAATGAATAGAATAACATATAGACTGCCAGAAAAGAGGAAACGTGAGTGTGCTTTCATATGACTGGAGGGTGAATGTGAAAATGTGATTTTCTAATAGTGTCAGTGCTGAGAGTCAAACACTGTGTGGAACAAATTGCTAAATGCTACAACGGCACGTGATAGCTTGGCCATTTTTCATTCTGGTACATAACCAGTGAGCTATTATTTTTAAACGCACAAAATCTGCAAGAAGAGGCATTGTAAAGGAGGTAAGAATGACACGCTCACCTTTAATTAGCCAATCAAAATTGCAGACCAATTAAAACCCCGCCTACTCAACTCAGGTCGTAACATTAGCATGCTAAGCCACACAAAGTTGCCGTTCGCCTTAATGTTATTTGTTCATTCATCAGCAGCGGGTACTATATAAAGACGTACAGCACATGATATGCATGCGCAAACTCCTTTAAAACTGCACACACGTTTTTTAAGAAAGTGCTGAGTGGACAGGTCCATCTCCTCCCCAGGATTCATCAGTGTGCTACCACAAGTCTGCTGACTCCAGTAAATGCCGGCAGCCGATTTCAGATGAATAAATAAACAAACACACCTTGAAGGCACCGTCTTGTTGTGATAGCAGGCGTGAGTAATCCAGAAGGGCCGCCTCACAGCCAGTTAAAGCTCAGTGTTCATGACACGGCGGGTCTGGACCAGGATGACTCTGAAGGGTAACGGCGATTCTTGTCACTGGACCCTTTTCCAATCCTGCCAGTCTGCCGTTGTTAGGAATAACAAGGATAATCCCACTGGTCAGCAGCTTCACTGACTTGCATAACCAGTGAATAGTTAAAAGCGGTCAGGGAAATGCGGAAAAACTCAAGATGAATTGGTCTAGGCCTGTTGGGTTGGGTTAATGTTGGGTTAGTGTTGGGTTTTTGTCAAAAACCCAACACTAATGCCAAACATTAAAAATTAGGCGGGTGAACTTCATGAAGCTTTGAGGCTTTCCTTCCAATGATTCCGGAACAGATTAGGAGCTTTGGTGCTCCAGTGAAAGCAACATTCGGGATATTTTGTGGAAGAGTGAAGTCAAAGCAACCTATGACACTAAACGCAGTGAAACACAGGTCGCCGTTACTAACGCACAAAAACACGTGCCAATGCTCTCCTTACAAGCTAACATTGTTCAATAGCTCGGTGGTTACTGAAGACACACGTTAGCACCAAAATAACTTTGCCACCAATCCGTTTCGAGCCGTCAATACGCACTGTGACGTATGACGCTTTGAACGTAATCGTTTCGAAGCAGTGTGATTCAGGAAGTCTGACACCCTTCTGGTTTTTGGGTTCATTTTACCATCTGTAGTTTTAGGGTTAGATTTTGGTTTGGGGTTAGAGTTAGGTCAAGGGGTTACGGTTAGGTTTAGGGTTGGGGTTAGGGTTTTGATTGGGGTGGTCTAGGTTTACTGGTATAGTTAAAGTTGGGGGAGTTTAGTTTTAGTAACTTACAGTAACTTACAGTACAGTACTTACAGTACAGTAACAGTAACTTACATACAGGTGTTGCATCATTCAAGAATACCTGTTTTTTTGCATGTGCCCTGCGATTGGCTGGTGACCAGTCCAGGATCCATGCCCTGCCTCTCGCCCAAAAGTCAGCTGGGATTGGCTCCAGTGAGGACAAGCGGCATAGACAATGAATAAATGAACGTTTTTTTTCAGTGCACAGGACACCCCATCAGGACACCCCATCAGGACACCCCATCAGACTCTCAGAGAAACACACACGAGTCACAGAAGAAGACACGCAGACTAAAGTATCACCTTACTCAGTCATCATATTCTGTTCCTTCTTAAACACAAACTACTACGTTAGAAAATAAAGATGATGGATGACTTGATGTTTTATAGCAAAAGTTATTTTACAGAATTGCCGGCACATCTAATGTTGGCCTACAACTTTGTGACTTTGGTGGTTGTTTCCAAGTCACATGCTGTGTCCCACTCTGAAAGGACTATAAATGAGATGAATCACACGTCCTCCTCCGTCAGTGAATTCTCTCCGTTGGCTCCTAATAGGACACTAATATAGCTGCAGCCTATATTATCTGCAGCCGGGAGGCCTTGGCGGGGAGCATAAAGTGGCAGCCAAGTCTCTCTGTCATGTAAAAGTCCAGCTCGCTTCTCATATGCGTGTGTGATATAGATTGGTGGTAATCTATTGTAAATGTGCGAGAGTGTGTGATGAATCCTTCCGGTGTTCGTTTTTCACCACGCTGACTCTTTCACTCGAGAGTCCCGAGCACGAGTCACTACTGGATCGTTAACAGTTCGCGCGCTGATTTGCGAGGCGACGGGGAAAGCGAAACTTTCCATCATCTGTCGCAGGGCACAAGAGATAAACATTAATCCTGCAAATGCAACACCACCCCAGTCCCCCAACCCCCCCAAGCAGGTGGGGTGGCTCAAGTGACAAATCAACAATCAAAAGAAAAGTAGTATGGCTCCGTCATCCTTAAGCACATCTAAAAGTAATGGCAAGTGCCGAGAGACATTCCTTTTTAAAAGTAATATTTTTCCAAGTGTTTTTACGATAAACTTCTAGAAATCTTTTCCACACCTCATCTCTGCCATCATTATTTCAGCTGCCTTCCAGCTTGATACTGTGCAGGATGCTACATTGCTTTATGACATCAAGTCATATATAGTATCTGATCAAATAATACATATATTCAAGCTTATAAATACTAGTTGTTTTTTTTTTTGGCAGCAATGACGACCTGTGTCCACCGCAGGGAGCTTTTCTTAAAATGTATGTTAAAATCTTGTCTCGTTCTCCTGGACTTACCTCGTGTATCGTCTCATCTTGTGAGTCGGGTGTCTTGTGACACCCTTAATGACAATGTATTGCAATCTAACAATTTAACTCATTCAATCCCAGCCATTTTTCATAAGACAACCTTTAGTACCGACCATTTTGGACAATTTGGACTGATTTTTGAAGGCACACAGAATATTGTGTCCTATGGCTTTATAAGCATGGAAGGAAAGATCAGACTCTCATCTTCTGTTTCTACCTTTTTGTGTTCTTGAGTAACCAGCAGTAGAACATAGCTAAGTTTCAGGAAAATATCAGTTCCTAACAAGAAAAGGCAGAAAAACAGCTTTTTGTGAAAAGACACATTTCGAGCAGAACTTTCACTGCTCAAGTATCTAAACAACTGTACCGCAACATAAACAATACAAAAAAGGGTTGTTTTACATCAAAATAACTATTTACAATTTTCACATTTGGATCTAAACACTAACTAAACGTGCGCGCATGTGCATGCGTTAAAATTTCCCTACATTGCATAAGCTTCTGTTTGCTACACTCCTCCATACTCGTCCACTTCCTCCTTGCTGCTGAGTGTGTTTTTACATGCAAAAGGTCCATGCCCAGCTCTTATCAAAGGCACTTCTGCCACCTTGTGGCCGTTTTTGTGACTTGAAACTGCTCTAAAAGTGACATCTTTTAGTGTTCAATTGCATCAGCACCTCTTTTTGCCTCTCGTGCAAAAAAAATGTAAAAGACGTACAAATAAATGTTTGGGATCGGGCGTTCAGGTTCATAAAAACACATGAATACGTCTTTCGTACTGAATGAGTTAACTTGTACTACGTTACCTTGCACTGCTCCTCGTGAGGCTGCACTCTGTGTGCATGCTAGCTGCCCCGCCTCCACCCCTGACACAAAGAGACTCTATGACTGACAAAAGGGCTCACTCCGTTCATGCCGTTCTTCTATGGAACAAACGTGCCAATGTGCTGCACGCATGCACATGGCAATATATTGAGGTCGGCAAAATTATCGATTTTATTTTCAATTATTGTGTGATTAATTAATCATCATCTGAGACATTTATTTTTTCTGAATTTCGAATTAGATGTATCAGTGTGGAAAAGGTTATGAAGCCATTTCTAAAGCTTTGGGACTCCAGCAAACCACAGTGAGAGCCATTATCCACAAATGAAAACATGGAACAGTGGTGAACCTTCCCAGGAGTGGCCGGCCAACCAAAATGACCCCAAGAGCGCACTGACGACTCATCCAAGAGGTCACAAAAGACCCCACAACAACATCCAAAGAACTGCAGGCCTCACTTGCCTCAGTTAAGGTCAGTGTTCATGACTCCACCATAAGAAAGACACTGGGCAAAAACAGCCTGCATGGCAGAGTTCCAAGACCAAAACCACTGCTGAACAAAAAGAACATTAAGGCCCGTCTAAATTTTGCCAGAAAACATCTTGATGTTGCCCAAGACCTTTGGGAAAATACTCTGTGATCTGACGAGCCAAAAGTTGAACTTTAGTGTTGCATCATTAAAGAATACCCGTTTTTGGTGACCAGTCCAGAGTGCATACCCTGCCTCTCGCCCAAAAGTCAGCTGGAATTGGCTCCAGTGAGGACAAGCGGCATAGAAAATGAATAAATGAATGTTTTTTTTTCAGTGCACCGGACACCCCATCAGACTTCTAAAAACTAAAACTTCTAAAAATCTTTGTATCTGTGTATATATCTTTGTAAAAAGTTTAAATAAAACGTATAGCTTAGTTAAAGACAACTGTCAACATTAAAACTTTTTCTCTTTATGTAGTGCATTTTGCTGTTTGTCTTTTTTGAAATATTGTTTAATTTTATTAACATGTGCCAATGGCCCCCAGACCTCACTTTGGACACCTATGCTCTAAATGAAGAATGAAGAAACGTCTTCTACAAAAAACTGTTGTGCTTTGGTTTGTTCTAGACAGTAGCTCCACCTAGTGTTGGAAGTAAGAAGTACAAAACAGTTAAGTACATACAGTATGTGCGGGCCGTCGTCCGTTATATTTTTTTAAACAGGGCCAGTTAAAAATTGATGGTGGAGGAGTCATATTTAAATATGGTAAGTTATTAAATAAATGTAAAAAATGGCTCAATTGGTAGAGTTGCTGCCTCCCAACCTGAAGGTTGCTGGTTTGATCGTCCTGTCCTCGGGTAAGATTCTGAACCCCAGTTGCTCCTGATGCGGTGTTATCAGTAGGAAAATATGTCAAAGCGCTTTGAGTACCTCAAAGGTAAAAAAGCGTTATACAAGTGAAAGTCCAAGAGACAAAGAGACTCTCTTGAAATTGTTCATTTCTTCTTCTTTTATTACTACTACACTCATCCCTCACCACTTTGTGCTTCAAAATTTGAAGCTTTACTCTATCACGGTCTTTAATCTATCACGGTCAAAAATATATTAGTAAATTATCACTGCTTTGTGGTTGAATATGACTTATTTGTCACAAAATATGCATATTTTTTCTTAAATTAAGCATTTTTAAGCATAAAAATGGCTAAATGAACTCAAATGCAAATATAAGACATTCAGAAGAGGCATTCAAAGACGTGATGATATGTAGTATTCTACACTGATCATGCGGTTTCATTAATGTTACATTGAGGAAACAATAGCCACCACCGGAAGTACTGTACAGAAACCGGAAGCAAAAAAGGAATAACAAGAAAGAAGAAAGCTGAACTCAGCCAAGGAGGACACTCAGAGGAGAGGGGACAGCACTCTGTAGAAGCAAACCAGGAACATTTTCAACAAAGGAATCAGAGCTGCAAAGAAGAACTACTCTGAGAAGCTGAAAGAAGAGTCTTAGCAAATGACTCTGCAGCTGTGTGGAAACTACAGAAGAACCCAGAGGCTAACAAAAGGCTGGCCGACAACCTGAATGAGTTCTACTGCAGGTTTTCACACCCAATCCCCACCTCACTCACAGCTCCAACCTCCACCAATACAATCCGGTGCCTACCTGCACCCCCCACCTCCTCTCCCATGACACTAAGAATCTTTGAAAAGGATGTCTGCTGTTTCAGTGGCTGAAAACAACGAAGGCTCCAGGACCTGACAGGGTATCACCTTCCTGCCTGAGAGCCTATGCAGAACAGCTGACACCCATCTTCACTCAGATCCTCAACAATCACTGAAGCTATGTAAAGTCCTTTGTTGCCTGAAACTCTCAACCATTTTCCCGATCCCCAAAAAACCCTCCATCACAGGATTGAATGACTATAGACCGGTGGCCCTGATGTCTGTGGTCATGAAATATGTGGTCATAAATTCGAGAGCCTGGTGTCGTACCACATGAAACAAGTCCCCACTGCTGGAGTCCCTGCAGTCTGCTTACCAGCCAAACGTGTGTCGAGGATGCAGCGCAGTTAACATCCCCTGCGTGGACATATGCCAGGTTCCTGTTTGTGGACTTCAGTTCCACCTTTAACACTATAGACCCAAACATCTGCCTTCAAAACTTCACCCAACTCACTGTGGCCCCCTCTACTTGTCAGTGGATCAACAGCTTCCGGACTGACAGGAGGCAGCATGTGAGGCTGAGGAACGCCATGTGGCCTCATCAGTGACAGTGACTAATGTGCTTATAGATGCAGGCTGGTCTCCTGGTGTGGTCACGACAACCTGGAACTAAATCCACTCAAGACTGTGGAGATGACAGTGGACTTCAGACGATGACCTCGCCCACTCCTGCCCCTCACAATCCTCAATACTGTGTCTACAGTGGACTTGTTCAGGTTCCTGAGCTCCACCATCTCCCGGGACTTGAAGTGGTCTTCCCACATAGGCACGGTATGGAAAAAGGAACAGCGGAGGATGTACTTTTTGAGCCTGCTCAAGAAGTTCAACCTGCCTAAGGATCTGCTAACAATGGAATCATGGAACAACTGAATAATACTGTCAGTTCTTTGCACCTCAATCACAGTTTGGTTTGGCTCTGCTACCAAACTGGACAAGAGCAGACTGCAACAGATAATCAGATCCACAGAGAAAACTATAGGACAAGCCTGCCCTCCATCGAGGATCTGTACCAGACCAAGGCCAAGAAGAGGACCGCTCACACCCCACCCACAAACTGTTCCCATTCCTCCCCTCTGGAAGACGATACAGAGCACTGTTCGCCAAAACAACCAGGCACAAAAACAGTTTCTTCCCCCTGGCTGTCAAACTATTGAACACTTAACAACACACACCCAAACCCCCTACAAGCTGACCTGTATGTACGTATGTACTACTTTATTATTTATCCATATTTACAGTATATTATCAACCACTGCTACAGTATTTGCGCCCATGAGCATTTGCACTACACACTGTTCTTGTGGTGTTCTGTGTGCTGCGTTGCTGCCCTCTGCTGTGCTCTTGTTGCAGTACACCATTCACACCACCCTGAGGAGCAGAGTGGCAACACCTGTGGATGATTGACAGCAGGACTATATCAGTCTCAAGCATTCTACACCTGCTGCCAGATCATTGCCAGTCCTCCACGACTCAGGCTCTTGTGGTTTCATTAGCTGTTGCCTAATACTAGCTGTACTTGCTACTTTTGTTCCCTGCCCGGCTTACTCCGGCAGCGTAAGGACATTGCTAGTTTTCTCCTGCTTGATTTGTTCAGCAGTGTTTTGTGTTTCCTGGCTCTACCCTTTTGGTAGCTCTTTTATTTCTCGTCGTTTTCCCGTGTACCATCCGGGTCACCTTTTGTTGTACACCCCTTTGTTGTACCTTTTTCTTGTGTTGTACTTTTTTCCCTTCAGGGTTTGGAATTAAACTCTTCTCCAAACCCCAACGTTGACTCCCGCGTCTTGGGATCCAACCCGTGGCACGCACCGTTCCCTAACAGAACGATCTGGCCATAGTATGGATCCCGCGGAGTTCGACCATTTCCGCTCTGCCTTCTCGCACCAGGGAGCCCTCGTGGGCGAACACTCTTGCTCCCTGAGCGAGATAATGGAAGCGCTCGCCGCCATGTCCACTAACCTCCAAACGCTGGACCAACGTATGGAGCAGGTGCTCGCAGCCAGCGGCGCTGGAAGTGCTAACCCTGCCCACGGCGCAAACTCAGCCAGCGAGGTCCAGCCTGAACGCTCCCCTCCCGCCTCACGCAGAGAGCCCAGCATTCCACCTCCTCCACGCTTTACCGGTAACGAGGCCTCGTGTGAACAATTCGTTCATCAGTGCTCGTTAGTATTCGACCAGCAGTCCCACACATACGGCTCACACCTCTCCAAGGTGGCCTTCATGATGAGCTTGCTGGTTGACAAAGCAGCGGCATGGGCTATCGCACTGAGTAAATCCAACCCAGCGATACGCTCCTCTCTACCCGTTTGTGGCCGAGTTACGGAGAGTTTTTGAGCACCCCGTAGGGGACCGCGAGGCTGGGAGCCGCCTCTTGGACCTTGGGGGGGATCGATCCAAGACTTCTTCCTGTGAGTATGCGGGCGGGAGCTCGTCCAATAGGACGTCTCTCTCGACCCAGCAACGTATTCAATTGGCTGGGATCATCACAGGGTTGGGGAGACGAGTTTCTGTGGTCGCACTCATAGATTCTGGAGCCGACGAGAACTTTTTGGACGCTGAGTTCGTTAAAAAGCATGGATTAGCCACTATTAGATTGCCTAATCCTAAGGAAGTGCACTCTTTAGATGGCAAATTATTAGCCATAACCACCCATCAGACCGAATCTTTAGCGTTACAACTTTCCGGCAACCACCATGAGACTATTAGGTTTTACGTCATTCCCTCACAATCAGCCCCGGTTGTCTTAGGCCTGCCCTGGTTACGTCTCCATAACCCTACGTTTAACTGGAAGTCGGGTAGATTGGTTAACTGGGGGGGGATTGCTATGCTCGTTGCTTGCGCTCTGCTGTGCCCAAGGGCTCCGCCCAAAAGACACACCGAGAGGATAAACCTGTCGGGGGTTCCCCGTGTCTACCACGATCTCACTGCCGTGTTTAGCAAGAATGCCACACTTAGCCTGCCTCCTCACCGGCCATATGATTGCGCCATAAAATTGCTCCCTGACGCGCCACTCCCCAGCGCAAAATTATACAATATATCCAGACCGGAGCAGGAGGCACTCCGTGATTATATTTCGTCATCCCTCACAGCGGGTCTCATTCGACCTTCGTCTTCTCCGCTGGGCTCTGGGTTCTTTTTTGTGTCCAAGAAGGACGGCTCTCTCCGTCCATGCATAGATTACCGGGGCTTAAATGAGATAACGGTGAAGAATAAATACCCGCTTCCCCTTATGGACTCCGCGTTTTCCTCCTTACATTCGGCCAGTATTTTTACTAAACTGGACCTACGTAGCGCATACCACTTGGTACGCATCCGAGAGGGAGACGAGTGGAAGACGGCTTTTAACACACCCATGGGGCATTATGAGTACCTGGTTATGCCGTTCGGACTGACTAACGCGCCAGCGGTGTTCCAATCTCTGATAAACGACGTGCTGCGCGATATGATTGGACAATATTGTTTCGTATATCTGGATGATATATTAATTTTTTCTAACTCTTTGCAGGAACACGTTCAACACGTGAGACAAGTCCTCCAGCGGCTCCTGGAGAATAAACTTTTTGTTAAATCGGAAAAGTGCGAGTTCCACTCCGCCTCGGTTACCTTTCTAGGCTACATAGTGGAGAAAGGCAAGCTGCGAGCCGACCCCGCCAAGATTCAGGCGGTGGTCGATTGGCCTCCTCCCACATCAAGAAAGCACTTGCAGAGGTTCCTAGGCTTTGCCAATTTTTACCGCAGGTTCATTCGGGATTGCAGCATTAAAGCGGAACCTCTAACAAGGCTGACATCTGCTAAGTGTCCTTTTATTTGGACGCCGGAGGCGGAGAGGGCTTTCAGTAGACTCAAAAAACTGTTCACGTCAGCGCCAGTACTTAGATCAAGATGGCGCCCTCCGTGGCAGACGTCTCTGTGACACTCTCCCGTGTTTTTCTATTTTTTGCTATTTTATTGTTCATTTTGGACATTCAACACACTCACGCAATACATTACAACAGAGAGACACTTTTGAACATCGGCAGGGTTCACCATGAACCTTCATTTAGCCTCTCAGACTTTGCCTTTCTTCTGCGCCGGGAGAACGCAGCAGCCTGCGGACCTGGTGAGCTGAATACCCGGCGAGCAAAGCATCCGAAGCGTAAACGAGGCAAGCGAGCCGGCCTGCATGCTAGGCTAAAAGCTAGAGCGACGAGGCCACCGCTACCAAGCCTGCTGCTAGCCAACGTCCGCTCTCTTGAAAACAAGATGGACGAACTAAGAGCAAGGATTACAGCTCAACGTGAGATCAGGGAATGCTGTGTCCTCACCTTCACAGAAACCTGGCTGACGGAGGATATACCGGACTCGGCGATCCAGTTGGAATCATTTGCTGCTTACCGGGGAGATCGGACTTTAGCGTCTGGTAAACACAGAGGTGGCGGCGTCTGTGTTTACGTAAACAAACGGTGGTGCACAGACGTACAGACGATGGAAAAGCACTGCTCGCAGGACATTGAGCTGCTGATGGTGAAATGCAGACCTTTTTATTTGCCTCGTGAGTTTAGCGCTGTGTATTTAACTGCTGTCTACATCCCACCACGAGCTAACACTGCTAATGCACTAGGCCTCCTGCATGACATCATTGATAAACACGAGACCAAACACCCAGACGCTGTATTCATTATATCTGGCGATTTCAACCACTGTAACCTCAGGACTGTCCTCCCCAAATATTACCAGCATGTGAGCTTTCCCACAAGGGAAAATAACATCCTGGACCAAGTCTACAGCAACATGAAAGGTGCTTTGAAGGCTGTTCCAAGACCCCACTTTGGAAAGGCTGACCACATCTCTATATTCCTTTATCCAACATACAGACAACTTCTTAAAAAAGCTCCCCCTGTACGTACAGCAGTTAAAGTATGGAATGAAGAAACTGATCAAGTACTTCAGGACTGCTTTGGCTGCACAAACTGGGATGTGTTTAAAACTGCAGCGGGGAGGGAAGATTGTACTGTTGATTTGGATGAATATGCTTCTGCTGTTACTGGCTACATTAGCACATGTATAGAGACTGTTACCACCACCAAGTATTACAGAAAATACCCTAACCAAAAACAGTGGATGAACTGTGATGTAAGGGCTAAGCTACGTGCTCGTTCGACTGCATTTGTCATGGGCACCGCTGATGACTACAAAAAGGCCAGATATGACCTGAGGAGGTCCATACGAGAGGCCAAAAGACAGTACAGACAGAAGCTGGAGGGCTACTATTCCACCTCAGACCCTCGGCGCATGTGGGCGGGGCTCCAGCACATCACAGACTATCGACAGCAGAGTAGCGTAGCCACGTCCAGCCAAACCACACTTCCTGATGAGTTGAATGAGTTCTATGCCCGCTTTGACACCCAAACTCCTGATGAGCAGAGAGGGTGGCTGAACCTGGGGAGCACACAGGACTCACCTCTCATGGTGACATCAGCTGATGTGCGCAGGGTTCTAAACAAAACAAACCCACGAAAAGCAGCAGGGCCAGACAACATCTCAGGACGTGCACTTCGGGTTTGCTCATCAGAGCTAGCTGATGTGCTTGCTGACATATTTAACCTGTCGCTTGCACAAGCATCTGTACCGACCTGCTTTAAGTCCACCACCATAGTGCCCGTACCCAAGAAGAGCAACGTGACCTGCTTGAATGACTATCGCCCTATAGCACTCACTCCTATTGTTATGAAGTGCTTTGAAAGATTAGTCATGACCCACATCAAAAAGAGCATCCCGGCGGCAACCGTGGACCCTCTACAGTTTGCATATCGCCAGAACCGGTCCACGGATGATGCAGTCAACACTGCCATCCACACAGCCCTTTCTCACCTACAGGGCCAGGACACATATGTCAGAATGCTATTTATAGACTATAGCTCTGCTTTTAATACAGTCTGCCCCCACAAACTCACAGATAAGCTCCTCACACTTGGCCTGTCTCCCTCCCTCTGTAACTGGGTGTTTAACTTTCTCACAGGCAGACCCCAGTCAGTCAGAGTCCACAACCGCACATCCAGCTCAAGAATTGTGAGCACTGGGACCCCACAGGGGTGTGTGCTGAGTCCACTCCTCTACACGCTCTTCACCTACGATTGCGTGGCCTCCCAGAACAACACCAGCATCATTAAATTTGCGGATGACACTACAGTCATCGGACTGATCACTGGTGGTGTTGAAACATCATACAGAAGAGAGGTGGCGGACCTCATAGCTTGGTGTCGTGATAACAATCTCCTTCTCAATACAGATAAGACTAAAGAGATGATCATCGACCCAAGAACAAGGGAAAAGGAGCCGCATAGACCCCTGTTTATTGATGAGACTGAGGTGGAGAGGGTGAAAACCTTCAAGTTCCTTGGCACACACATCAGCGAGGACCTCACCTGGTCTCACAACACCCAACAAATTCTGAAAAAGTCCCAAAGGAGACTGTACTTCCTGAGAAGACTGAGGAAATTTGGCATGTCCACCACAATCCTGAGTTGCTTCTACAGATGCACTATCGAAAGTGTCCTTACTGCCTCCATCACTGTTTGGTACGGTAACTGTACAACACGTGATAGGAAGGCACTCCAGCGGGTGATCAAGACCTCACAGAACATTGTTGGGGCAGCCCTCCCCTCACTGCAAGACATTTATAAATCTAGAGTCCTACGCAGAACACACAACCTCATCAAGGACAGCACACATCCACAACACTCATTATTCACACTCCTACCGTCAGGCAGACGCTACAGGAGTTTGAAGTCCAGGACCACAAGGCTGGCAAACAGCTTTTACCCACAGGCCATCAGGCTCCTCAACGAAGCACTCGCACACGCCGCACGCAACACACGCACACACTCATAGCACTTTATTTATTTATTTATTTGTATTATTTACTTGTATTAATGTCTCGTCTGTTGTTGTTGCTTAATTTATTGGTATATATGTTTATGTGTTATGTTTCTTATGTTCTTATTCTTTCATTTGTTTTCTTTCTTTTCTTGGGAGAATGAACAGAATCAGATTTTCATTGCATGGTATAACTGCTGTTGTACTATGCACATGACAATAAAACTCTCTTGATCTTGATCTTGATCTTGATCTTACACATCTCAACCCGTCACTACAGTTTTTAGTAGAGGTGGACGCATCTGATACAGGGGTGGGCGCTGTCCTCTCCCAGAGGTCCCCGGTCGACCAGAGGCTGCACCCATGCGCATTCTTCTCACGTCGCCTCACACCTCCTGAGAGGAATTACGACGTGGGGAATCGGGAGCTGCTGGCCATCGTGCTTGCCTTGCGGGAGTGGAGACATTGGCTGGAGGGTGCTACCCAGCCATTCCTAGTCATCACGGATCACAAGAACCTCTCGTACATTCGTTCTGCTCAAAGATTGAACTCTCGCCAAGCGCGCTGGTCCCTATTTCTTACCCGTTTTGAATTTTCTATCACCTACAGACCCGGTTCACGTAGCACCAAACCCGACGCCCTGTCCCGGATCCACAGCGCCACAGAGGAGAACAAGGATCCGGAGACCATCGTGCCTGAGGCCAAGGTGCTGGGGGCAGTCCGGTGGGAGGTGGAAAAGCACGTTACTATGGCCCTGAAGGACACTGACATCCCGGAGGGTTGCCCCAGGGACAGACTGTATGTTCCTCCCAACCTCAGATCAGAGGTCCTGCAGTGGGCTCACTCGGCCAAGGTCTCGTGCCACCCGGGCGTTCGACGCACCCTATTCCTGGTGTCGCAGCGCTTCTGGTGGCCCTCCATGACGACAAACACCAAGGAATTTGTGGCGGCCTGCTCTGTCTGCGCCCGGAACAAGTCTTCTCACCGTCCTCCCGCAGGTTTACTCCACCCTCTTCCGGTTCCACCCAGGCCCTGGTCCCACATCGCCTTAGACTTCGTCACTGGACTACCTTCTTCTCGTGGTAACACGGTAATACTGAACGTTGTAGATCATTTTTCTAAAATGACTCATTTTATTGCACTACAGAAGCTACCCTCTGCACTGGATACCGCACGCCTACTCATCAGACACATTTTCCGCATCCATGGAATCCCTATGGACATTGTATTGGACCGGGGACCCCAATTCACATCCCAGGTGTGGAGAGCCTTTTGCCAGGCCTTGGGCGCCAAGGTCAGCCTCTCGTCGGGATATCATCCACAATCTAACGGCCAGACAGAGCGGGCCAACCAAGACCTGGGGGCAGCCCTCCGCTGCGTGTGTCACCGACACCCCTCCTCCTGGGCAGCACACCTCCCATGGGTCGAGTACGCCCATAACTCCCTCGTCAGCACGGCCACAGGAATGTCTCCCTTCAAGGCTGCCTACGGGTACCAGCCCCCCTTGTTTCCCTCACAGGAGGCGGAGATCGGCATTCCCACCGTAGACGCACACCTCAAGCGAGCCCACCGGGTCTGGCGGGACACCCGCGCTGCCCTTTGCCGCACGGCGGACCGCAACAAACAACTGGCTGACCGCCACCGCATCCCAGCACCCACATTCCAACCCGGACAGGAGGTTTGGCTCTCCTCCCGGGACCTCCCACTGGCGGGGACTCGCAAGAAAATGGCGCCAAGATTCGTGGGACCCTATAAGGTGGAGGCGATCATCAACAGATCTGCTGTCAAGCTCAAGCTACCGCCCTCACTCAAAATACACCCAGTCTTCCATGTTTCTTGCCTTAAACCCGTCAGTTCCAGCCCATTGTGCCCTCCAGCCGAGGCTCCACCTCTCCCTCGCATCATCGATGGTCAGCCAGCTTATACGGTGAGAGCCATATTGGACGTGAGAAAAAGGGGGAGGGGGGTGCAGTATCTGGTGGACTGGGAGGGTTATGGGCCTGAGGAGCGCTCGTGGGTCGCCCGCTCCGGTATCCTCGACCCACAACTCCTCCGTGACTTCCACTCGTCTCACCCTACCAAGCCAGGTATGTCGTCAGGTGACGCCTTATAAGAGGGGGGGATACTGTGGTGTTCTGTGTGCTGCGTTGCTGCCCTCTGCTGTGCTCTCGTTGCAGTACACCATTCACACCACCCTGAGGAGCAGAGTGGCAACACCTGTGGATGATTGACAGCAGGACTATATCAGTCTCAAGCATTCTACACCTGCTGCCAGATCGTTGCCAGTCCTCCACGACTTAGGCTCTTGTGGTTTCATTAGCTGTTGCCTAATACTAGCTGTACTTGCTACTTTTGTTCCCTGCCCGGCTTACTCCGGCAGCGTAAGGACATTGCTAGTTTTCTCCTGCTTGATTTGTTCAGCAGTGTTTTGTGTTTCCTGGCTCTACCCTTTTGGTAGCTCTTTTATTTCTCGTCGTTTTCCCGTGTACCATCCGGGTCACCTTTTGTTGTACACCCCTTTGTTGTACCCTTTTTCTTGTGTTGTACTTTTTTCCCTTCAGGGTTTGGAATTAAACTCTTCTCCAAACCCCAACGTTGACTCCCGCGTCTTGGGATCCAACCCGCGGCACGCACCGTTCCCTAACAGTTCTGGATGTAAGGCTTTAAATTGTAACCTGTAACATTGTAAATACTATAACTATCTACTTATTCTACGCAAATATGTATATTATAGTAGAATATTCTCCGTCTTCTGCCTTATATGTGAACTTCTATTTGCTATTTTTGTACTATGGAACAGAGAGTCAATGGGAGTCAAATTCCTACTGTGGTAACATACATGGCGAATAAAGCTGATTCTGATTCCGAAGAAGATGGATGGATCGATGTCTTATTTTCTCTTGTTATGTCTACTATATTAGATAACATGAATATAAAGGTGACTATTGGGGTGTTATTTTATGTCTAGAGGGCTCCAATAATGGTTAAAAAATGTATGTAGAAGGTCGTAAACAGGTTTTCTGTGCTCTAACTATGAAAATATTCCATTTATAAATAAGGAATCCTACTTTGCCAAATTAACTTATCACAATCGAGTCTGAAACCAATTAATCATGATAAACGAGGGATAACTAATATAATTATTGTTATGGCAACTCAATCAGTATTTGAAGGCTTTAAATTTGAAGGCTTTAACATACTCTAAAACAGGGGTCGGGAACCTTTTTGCCTAAAAATGCATTTCCGTGAGAGCCATATATTTTTTAATATTGAATACTACTAAATGTGTGCATTTTTAAGCAAAACCAATAACCTTAGAATATAATAATACTCTGAATTTATTCTTTTTAATAACATTGTTATACTGAAGCTATCCCATCCCCCCAAAAAAACAACTTCTTACCACTAATGCGACTTCTGGTGCTGCATGGTTTTGCACTGTACTCCATATATTTCTTTCTTTTCGCCATCGTCTTCATCAAAAGGGTTTGGCTCTGCAGAATTAGCTAGCTGACTATTTGATTAAAGGAGGGGAGTTTACTTCTTGACATCTCAATGACCCGGGTAGGCTTCCGCATTATCGAGTTTTGGTGTCTGACCCAGAAAATGTCGTAAGAACAGCTGACATTGGCTCTGGCAACCCGCATTGCAGTAGAAGATGGATGAATGGATTAAAATGCATAAGACAGTTTTATATTTTTAACGTTATTTTTAACACTGTGATTTCTGTAATGTTTTACTTTAAAATGTCAACAAAAACAATTTGAAAAAATACATTTTATCGTGTTAAGAAATGTCTGAGAGCCAGATGCAGTCATCGAAAGAGCCTGGCTCCTGAGCCATAGGTTCCCTACCCCTGCTCTAAAACGTACCAACATACTGGTAATAATTGTCTACACTTTCATCAGGACAAGATACAGGAAAACCATCAAAGACCATATACTGTAAGGTGCACGGGTTGTTGGTCATATAGGTTTGCATGTCCCATTTTGAGGGGGGCGGATTTTGGCCATTTGCAGCTTTTCTTTGTGTTCTGTGTAATTTTTGTAGAATGTAATGGGCTAATAACAAAACGAGCCCATTTCTAAAGTGTGAAGACTCTCTGACAAGTTGTAAACAGTAGATATCCCAGTTGTACATACGCAGCACTTTGCAATTAGCAGAAAACTGTCATTTGTTCTTGGCTCTGGTGTTCGTGTTTCCCCGGCTGGTATATCATCGTTGTGTCCATTAGGCCATCTTCTGTTTTTTTTTTAGCCCAGACTGATTCTCCATTTTGTCCACTTCTACCCAGCTGGTCAGTGCTCTGGTATATTGTGTTGTTTATTTAATTCTATATGGGCCACTGAATTTTCCTCTCGCTGAAGGAAGTTTTTAACTCCCATGCATTTAGTACAATTCCAAGTTTGAATTGATTTCTCTCCTAACTCCCCTTGCATTGTCCTCACACCTCTGCTATGTAAGTCTTTCTCTCTGCGGTTTAATCAGTCCAGCAGGCAGTCGTCTCTGCTAGGGATAGTGAATTATTGATGCAGCGGGGTCACCAGGAAGAAAACGATGGGGTCGGGTGGGGGGAAATTAGTGTGAAAGAAGGGAACATTTACTTTAGTGGCTCTGTGTCAATGTTCGTGGACTGATAGTGATGAGATAAGAAGCCGGGAGAAAGATTGGGAAGAGATTTCATTTGTAATCAGCTCGGGGGAGCCCACTTGTTTTAAATCCAATGCCCCAAACTAGGAGTCATCCTGTGGGTCCCACAGGAGTGATAGAAATCCAGTGATGAACTTCCAATATTAGAAAGTGCAATAGAGCCGTTGATTTTAGTGGAGGATGACTGGGCCTCTGCACAGTGGTACCTTCCCAATTAGTAAGTACAAGGGCTGTAATAACACTACTAAAAAAATCTTCAAGGTCAGCTCAAATTAGTGGTGGGGTTAAACCTCTCTGGGCAGGACTGTTTAAAATGCAGTGTCTTACGTTGAACTTCCCTTTGTATCAGCAGGACTGAACAAAAAACTTGATGCTTGTCAATTAAAACAACACAACCCAAACTTTAAGACTCCATTCAGAGGCGTTGTTTGACCATAGAGTTTGTTGAATAGCAAATCTTTTTTTCCTATGGAAAATAAGTGAACTACAGTGGGGGTGTCGTACATTATAGCGATCTAATTTATCTTATTTATTATGTATTGTGTAAAACTAAGACATGAATAACATCAAATTAAAAGCACTAAATGAATGCCGACCCACCATCCACCAGCTCAAGTTCCAGCCGAGTGTTTCCAGAAAGATTATTAACGCCCGGTCACACCGCCCAAACTTTGCTGTAGCGTTACTTGAACGGTAGGAAGAGGGGGCCGAATTTCGACAATGCTCGCACTGGTTTAGCGGTGACGCGAGCGTTGATAGAGCGGCGTTCTGCGCATGCGGGCGTTGGCTCGGCGGGAGTTTAAAGTTGGTTTAACGGCATACCGCTTTTAACTACAGAGCTAAACGGATCGCTTTGATAGAAGTTCTGATAGATTTTTGGTAGAAGTTCATAGCTGAAGTTCATCATGACACGTGGACAAAAGAAGAGGAAGGCTGGAGAAGGAAAGGCAGCAGCCTCCAAGAAGATGAACCAATGGATGGCAGAGAGCGCCAAACTTTGACTAGGCGTTGTTGGAGCGGTGATGAACTTTGCCGTGGCGGAAAATTGCCTGCTCCTCACCGCTCGCAATATTTTATACAGTTCAAAACTTTCCATCAGCGGTGGCCGAGCATATACGGCGTTGCCTTAAGGGGGCAAACTTCTGTTAAAAGGTGGTGTTAAACGGTTACAAGCGGTGATGAATTTTTTTCACCGCTCCAGGAACGCTACAGCAAAGTTCGGGCGGTGTGACCGGGCTTTTACATCGTGTGTGGTAAGAGGCAGTGCGCTAGCATGAATTAACTTGAGACAAATGTGCACATTAGCACTCAATAAGTCATCAAAACTTACCTTTATGCATTCCCACATAGTATCAGCATTTGACACCAAATATGAGGTGAAAGAAAAATGCTAAAAATACAGTAGTAGTCTATCTGTGCGGCAAGAGAAAGTTAGCACACGCACAATGGACATGCGTCAAGTGAGACGGATGTAACAGAGAGAATCCGGCCAATTTTCAAAATAAAACATGGAAAAAATGAAATAATGGAAATATTTTTTTTTTCTGTGCGGCCCAGTACCAAATGACCAATACAATCTATTAGGGAAAACCTGTGTCAAATCCAAATTGTTCACCTTTAGACCTTCGACTATATGGAAGTTTTTCCGGTGTCACAAAAATGCAGATGATGCTGCACTCTAGTCACTTGGGAGTCAAACTGCTAATTGCAGAGAACCACTTGGAGACACCAAATAGCCAAATCAAATGTGCACAATTTTCTGAGTACAACATCCGGTCATATTTATTTGTAAGGGACAATAAATAGGCTCGCCGCACGGTCTAGTGGTTAGCATGTTGGCCAACACAGTAACAGTCTGGAGATCGGGAAGACCTGGGTTCGATTCTTCCTTGGGCATTTCTGTGTGGAGTTTGCATGTTCTCCCCATGCGTGTGTGTGTTTTCTCCAGGTACTCCGGCTTCCTCCCACATTCCAAAAACATGCATGTTAGGTTCATTGGTGACTCTAAATTGCCCATAGGTATTAATGTGAGTGTGAATGGTTGTTTGTCTATATGTGCCCTGCCATTGGCTGGCGACCAGTCCAGGGTGGGCCCCTCGCCCAAAGTCAGCTGAGATAGGCTCCAGCATACCCCCACGACCCTAATGAGGAAAAGCGGTATAGAAAATGGATGGATGGAATAAATAGGCTCACTACAGGAAGGTGGTGAAATATCTGGCAACATAGTGTGAAGAAAGTAACTTCATAATCAATGAGGTTTAGGTGGACTGTTTGAATGACATCAAATTCCTGGGAGTTTACATAACAAAAGAACTGACCTGGTCTTTTAACACCCCCTACCTGGTGAAACTGCAGAGAGGACCACTGACCGCCCAACCCTGGGTCATGTGTATGCTAACCGTCTGCAGAAGAAGACACAGAACATCAGCACAGACTACACTCACCCAGTACAGAGTCTGTTTGACACCCCGATACTATCGGCCCGATATTGGCATAAAACTGTAATATCGGTTGATATCGGAATCAGGGTTTTCCCTATAATGAAAACCGATAATAAAAAACTGCTGTATATACTGTATAGGCCTATGGGCTCTCGTACTCTCCGTCACTGAGGCATCCAGCGGTGCCGATACGAGGAAATACTTCTTGACGTCCTGTGTTATTCCTCGCAGTGGGAACTGGGCTTCAACGTGTTGAAATCACGGGCGTGGGTGTGCCGGCGCAGATAGCACAGACGTTAGCTGCTCATTAGCTTGTAGCGGCGCCAGCACGGCCTTGTTGTCACTGTTGTCAGCTGACATTTTTACCCATGTCGAGGGTCACTAGATGTTGACATGCAATTCGCAACGAGACAGGAGTCTAGGTAGGTGGCACAGTTTGTTCCGATTGTTCTCCACTCAACCCATCAACAAGCAACAATTCTTTAGCAATAGCTAAATGGCTACAGCCATAGGCTACAACAAACTTATGACCCGGAAACAGAAGTACGATAGCTTGATTGATTGATTGATTGCCTAATTTAGTTAGCATGCAACCAGGTGTTGTACTTTAACCACCTCCTCCTGGATGGTTCATGTGATTGCTCTCAACCTTTAACCAGACACATAAGCTATATAAAGGATGCTAAATTCTGAAGTGTTTCAGTTTTTACACTAAGACGTGGGCAAAGTGTGGCGACGTTTACCCTAGCATTGAACATCAGTGAGCCACTGCTGCTGAGGTTGGAGTTTGTAGTAAGACAGTTTGTAGTAAGAGGTTGTGATAAGGCAGTAATTTCAAACTTCTTCAAAGAGGGCTATGGAACAAAAAAGTCAAGTAGTAGACACAAAAAAAAGTTAGCGGCCCTGAGCTGGAGGAGCGGATTGGCTGTCCATAAAGACACGGGACGACTTCAGCCCAAATGAAGGTTGTTACTGGTTCAGAGTGCAGTCCAATTACCATCAGACAGCATCTGCGAGAGAAGGGTTTGAACAACAAAAAATGTCTTCACTTGGCTTCGTCTCCTTAAACGCCACAAAATTGCCCGTTTAGAATTTGCAGGAGAGCACCAAACAAGGTGGAAGAAAGTTCTATTCTCTGATGAGAAAAAATATAAGCTTGATGGTCCTGGTAGCTTCCAACGTTACTGGCATGACAAGGAGATCCCACCTGAGATGTTTTAGACATGACACAGTGGAGGGGGCGCCATCAGGATTCTTCAATGGATCAATGGAGCTTCAGGTTGTGCAGGGGTGTCAAATGGCAACTGGCTGTGTGGAGATGTTACAGAGGGCATCCCTCGTGACTGAAGGCCCTCATCTGTGTGGTAATGACTGGCTTTTTCAACAGGACAACGCTGCACTTCACAATGTCCGCCCTAAAAAGGACTGAGGAAAAGGCTTCTTGAGACGTCATCTGTACTTCTGTGTAGAAGGTGTCGGACGTTTCGCTCCTCATCCGAAGAGCTTCGTCAGCAAACTAA
Organism: Dunckerocampus dactyliophorus; assembly: GCF_027744805.1. Lineage (NCBI taxonomy): Eukaryota > Metazoa > Chordata > Actinopteri > Syngnathiformes > Syngnathidae > Dunckerocampus > Dunckerocampus dactyliophorus. Next base: position 5,377,684 of record NC_072824.1, read on the forward strand.
TAAGTGCTGGTAGCTTAGGCCTTAAATACAGTAAGAGTGGGCGGAATTGGTGTGCCAACACCCTCCTCCTATTGGTTCGTTACACTAAGCCTGCATTCCTCATCTTTACAGTGGTATAATCCTATCCTGTTATTCACACCTACGATAAAAGGGAAGTGTCGCTCCCTGAATTGGGTATGAACGACTCTGATACTGGCTTGTTAGCATCTATTGTTCTGGCTCGGCCCTGCCTTCACCTCATTTGCAAGACTAAGAGCTGTGGGTTTTGGTCTCAGTAACCTGCTGAACACAGGGTCCAAATTGAACCTCAAACCACCATTCCGATTCAATGATGGGTTCTGTTGTTTGACAAAAATAGCTTCCTTTACTCCTCTTTCAAACCATCTGTTTTCTTTGGCCAAAATCTTTACCTCGCTGTCCTGAAAAGAGTGATTGGTAGCTTTCAGGTGTAGATGTACTGCTGATTGAGGACCACTAGCATTGTCCCTGCGATGTTGATAAAGCCTTTTTTGGAGCATTTGCTTAGTTTCCCCAATGTAGTGCTCTTTGCATTCCTCATCTTTACAGTGGATGGAATAGACCACATTGCTCTGTTTCTGGTTTGGAGCCTTGTCTTTAGGATGCACTAATTTTTGTCTCAGGGTATTTACTGGTTTGAAATAGGTAGGAATTTTGTGTTGCCATAAGATCCTCTGGAGTTTTTCGGAGACCCCCGCTACATAAGGGACTACCAATACCTGACCAATACCTGACCAATACCTGCTTTTTGAATCAAACCATCCACTACAACATAAACTAGGGGTTATTAGGACCCTCCAACATAGAGCGGAACAAATACCAACTAGTGCTGAGGGAAAGAAAAAGGAGACACAACATGTCCAGAGAGCGCTCTCAACCTGTGGGTACCCACGGTGGGCTTTTAACAAATGTCAAAAGAAGAGAGTAGGGAAAGAAACCCAAAAGCCCACAGAAGCTAAAAGGAGAGGAGTGGTAGTCCCTTATGTAGCGGGGGTCTCCGAAAAACTCCAGAGGATCTTATGGCAACACAAAATTCCTACCTATTTCAAACCAGTAAATACCCTGAATGCCCAAATGCCCAAATCCATTTTTCAGCTGATTAACAAGAATGCCGCAGCTACTCAATGCTGAGTCCTTTTTTGAAAATGTTACATCTGTTTTAGGGTGGTCTCTGGGTTTTTTTGAGCTATGGTCTTAAATGTTTGATCAGCTGATGAACAGCCTATTTCATGTCAATGCTTGTTTGCAATAAATTTGTTTTTGTCTCACTCCTATTTCTTCTTTTTGGATTTTGAAGCTCTACTTAGAACCTCCTTAAGATCCAACAGTACAAAATTTAAATTCTTGCAATTTTTCATCTGGTCTTAAAATTTAGAGTGTAACTGCAGCTGAGTGTCAGACGGATGGTGCGTTAAGTTCCCACTCGATGCCCCTCCCCTCCTGTTCAAGCCGCCCATAAACCTGGCACACACCTCGTGGTTGCGTACCAAGCGTGGCAAGCGAATAGCACAGACAAGAACGCAAGATGTATTCACAGACATCAGGTCATTACGTTACTTTTTTCCCACTGAAAACGGCTTTGCGACTTGAGAATGACCTCTCGAGAGGCTTTGCTCTCCTCCAAAATACTTTGTGCAAGTAACGGTGTGGACGATGGTCCCAATTAAATGCCGTCGTGGTCAGGGGCGGCTCTACCATGAAGGCAAAGTAGGCAATTGCCTTAGGCCCCCAACCAGTAGTGGGCCCCCAACCAGCTGCCCCCGTCCCACAAGCAGGGGCAGGGCAGCAGCACCCCCAACTATATTCATGTATAATTATGTTAACATACTCAACAAATAAAACAAAAAAGAAAGCCATCTGAAAGCCAAATTTGTATTATCTTCCCCCCTCTCTCCACACTACAATGGACTGTTCCATGATGACGAAAGACCAGGAATTCATGTGGGCCTGTCCAGTAGGTGGTGGTAAAGCGCCTTTAGGTTGGTTTGCCAATCAGCATTAAACATCGAAGAGGAAGAAGTCGTGCTTTTGTGAGAAGCTAAGTGTGAAGCTACATAAAATGAAGCGAAGTGGGTCCAAGACGAGGAAACGGCGAGAGGATGACAAAAAATATATTGCCTCTTTAACAAAGTCTGTAGAAAAAAATGTGAAGAGCCGGCGCTAACTACCGCGGACTGTGAGCCGAGTTCCAGTCGGCTACCGGATGATGCAGAGTTTGGTGCCGTGAGCCCCCTGTGTGTAGTCGTGACTGTTGCCATGTATTGTTCAGTAATTGCTTTTGTTGCATTGTAATTGTTCATCTTCACCCTCAATACATACACACAGTTTCTTTCGCCCTCTCTCTGCAGCACACACACGCACACATCTGGATTGTTTTTGTTCAAAAATAAATATCCCACATTTTGGCATACACTGGTTTAATATCTGAAACTTTATTCTCTCATTCTGTTCACCCCCTATTAATTTAGTGCAAGGTTATACAGTATATTGAAAGGCTACCTTTCCTGCTTTTTTGTGTTAAAAGAACATATGAAGAGGGGCCCTGGCTATGTTTGCCTTCGGCCTCAAAATTGCTAAGTCCGCCATTGGTCACGGTGTAAAAGTGAGGCGGCTCCGCTGCGACGTCGTGAGCACAGCTTGCACATGTGGAAGTTTGACAGTCGAGATCATAGAATGTTCTGGCAATCTTTGCATCCATGCTGCCACTCGATGTGATAACTTTGACTTATTTTTAGCACTGATTCTCTGGCTTGTTTCATAGACAGCAGGTCAAGGAACACACATTTTAAGCGACCCAACTGTCAATTTAAACTTTCACCCCCTGGTTTCTGAAGGAAACAAGTAGGGATGAGCCAGATACTCGTCTAAAACGGATACGTTACGGATAATGCACCTGTCGCCTGTGCGTTAATGTGTATGTGACGAAGACACTTGCATCTTCTTCCGCTGTGGAATACGTACAGTATGTATGTACTTTATTTATCCCACAGCGGGGAAATTTACTTATATACAACGTAATACAATACAATAATAATAATAATAATACAACGTAAACAAGATGGCTGCAGCGCTGTAGAGCGTCTTTGACCAATTCAAGTGAATGGGAAATATAATAACATATAATCATGCTTGTGGACCGATCACAGCGGCAGTTTGCGGCAGTTTGCGGCAGTTATTACGGTCAACGTGACAGCAAACACGGTGACGTCACTCAAAATGAGCAAATGAAATTGTTTGTTTACCTGCCGAGCGAATGACAACCATCCATCCATCCGTTTTCTTTGCCGCTTAATCTTCGAGTAGAACCATGGCTTGCTGAAAAGTAACAACAGTTGATTGAGAAAACCGAACATTGAAAAGTGAAAGGACGGCCAATACTTGTTCATTCCTCCACATCCAGAGCCAAACCGCTGTGTCTCATGTGCTCTGAAACTGTAGCGCCCACCTGAAAAATGTACGAGAGTCATAGCACATTCATTTACAACACAACAACATGCAAATGTGTCTTCACTAACGATTGTATGAATATTGGAGCAAAACAAAACATCTTTTGCTGACGGAAGAGTGGCGGAGGAGTGCTTCTGCTGCAGAGATCTTACTCAAAGGTAAACAATGTGCTGGTGCAGCGTTTCTTTTAAAGAGACACTTATTAAATGATTATTTGATTGTTTTTGTTTTTTTCAAAGAAAATGCTGCAGTTTTATTTAACTTAAAAATAAGCCTCTTGTGTTCATTCATTGTTTGTACAATCAAACCTTTTATTTATGTGAAATTTGGTGCAGTTTCCTTTTAAATGCAATTTAGGTGCCATGCGCATCCATGGTGGAATACAGTCGTCACTCGTTTATAGTGGTTAATTGGTTCCGCACCCGATCGCGTTAAATCAAGTTAAGATAAGATAGGATTCAGTGTTAATAAATGGCTTTGCATAGTTAGAGCATAGAAAACCTGTTCATGACTTTCTGAATACAGCTTTTACCTTTATTTGAGCCCTAGAGACATGAAATAACGCACCTATACATTCCTATTATTCACTATTTACAACACATATGCTGCAAGACTCAAGATGGCCACCTAGCTCGCAAGCTAGTGAGCTAGCTAGCCAACCAGTTAGCCTCAAATTTATTTCTTCTAAACTTAAGAAGCCAAAAATGTACTTAGAAATTTATTTAGAATGAGAGGAGAACTTTTTTCATTCTATCATGTCGGACACGCCATGGCTGACTTCATGCAGTGTTAAGGTAATGTAATGTCTTTGATGATGCTTTGTGTCATCACTGCTGCTTAGTGACCAGAATACTACATATCACATGTATTTAATATGTTTTGACTAATAATAGACCATAGTCTACCACCAAACAGCCATCATTTATTTATTAATTTCTGAAAAACCGCAATATAGCGAGGGAGCGATAATCACACCGCGAAATTGCGAGGGACGACTGTATGTAACATTTGATTTTAAAGTATGTGCGTGTGTGTATAAGCAGACGTTTGTGAATGTATGTGTTAATAATAATGTAAGTGATCCAAGTCCTGTAGCTTGTGCACAAACAAAACACAGAGAGTAAAAAAACAATCGAAGTGGTCAAATTTGCACAGAAGCATCACAAGTAGAGTTGGACTGCATGGAAAACAACACACACAAAACAGGGAATCACACAACAGCACTGCCGAAACAGAAGCAAACTGAAAGGACCAAACATTGACATGAGTGAGCATCTGACAAAACATTGACATTGCCAACAAAGCACAGGACTTAAAGGCCCGGTCACAACGCCCGAACTTTGCTGTAGCGTTCCTGGAGCGGTGAAAAAAATTCATCACCGCTCGTAACCGCGCACAAAATGGGAAAAAAATTGAAAACACGGGTGTTGTCCTAGCGGTGCACCGCTGAAGCCGGCGTTGCTTTAGTGTTGGTTTAACGGTAGCGAACGTTGGTTTAGCGGTGACGCGAGCGTTGATAGAGCGGCGTTCTGCGCATGCGGGCTGGTGGCATCCTCATGAAATGCTGGAAGGCTCGTGGATCCTCATTCCTCAGCTCCACCATCAGCTCTGTCTCTCATTCTTCTCTCTCTTCTCCTTCTGTCAACAGCTTGTTGCAATGTGAGGAGGTTCTGATTCTGCTGCTGGACTAGTGCACCAATCATAGCAGGTCTCTCAGCATCCATGGTAGTACAGTTTTACTGTAACTTTGCGCAAATTCGATATAACTGAGGTCTGCACTCAACGGCTATTCCAAATGGGCTCCTGGTGCATTTCTCCCCGTATTTATAGCCAAATTCTGGTCCCTCCGACACCTCCATACCAACGCCAAACCAAAGTTCATCACCGCAATGGATCGCTGCTTCATCGCCTGACACCGTTCCAGCAATCCCGTGTCCGCTCGTAAAACGCTTACAACCGCTCCACCAAAGTTTGTGCAACGTTTAATCACCGCCCGGGCAAAGCTGGCGAAGCAGCAGTGGTCCAGCGTTCAAGATTTCTGCGTTGGCCTAGCGGACCCAAGCGTCCACGAACTTGCGTCTAGCGGCGCCAAACTTTGACTGGGCGTTGTTGGAGCGGTGATGAACTTTGCCGTGGCGGAAAATTGCCCGCTCCTCACCGCTCGCAATATTTTGTGCAGCTCAAAACTTTCGGAGCGGTAGGAGGGACCATCAGTGGTGGCCGAGCATATACGGCGTTGCCTTAACGGGGGCCAACTTCTGTTTAACGGTGGTAAACGGTTACAAGCGGTGATGAATTTTTTTCACCGCTCCAGGAACGCTACAGGGCACTTGGAACGCAAGCTGTAAAATTTACATCAAGTTAAGCGGAGGACTGCAGGAAGCCGATGTACTTGAACAACTGTTTTAATGACAAAACTTCTGTCTCCAAGAAGCGCTACTGTGTACTCGATCCACTTTTGACACATACACTGTTACTCTGCACGTGTGTTCTGGTAAATGTTCAATGTTCTGGTAAAACAAGAATATTTGATTTGTTTGGGTTGAAATAAGCTCTGAAAATAAATGCTACAAAAGTGAGTAGCTCTTGGCCATTTTCATTTTGTAAAAGTAGCTCTCACAAGAAAAAACGTTGGTGAGCCCTTATACAATAGACCCACTTAATCTATGTGATCGGTATCAGATGATTTCGCTCACCGATGATCGGTATCGGCAGCATAAAACCCTGAGTGAAGCATCCCTAATAAAAACTTCTAAACGCGGAATCTTGCGGAAATTGGCATCGTGTGAATGAAATGCTGTCATTGTGAGGATAGGGAAAGTTTGTGCGGCGGAAATATTTCCCCACGGGACCACTCATTCATGTCCTCACAAAGACTAACCAGCCCACTTCCGAACTAAACATGTCAATGCCTGAAACACCGGCTAAGTTGGCGAAAAAAATTAAAAACTCTGACCTGTCACCGAGCCTGAGTGTAAGACCACGTACAGCAATGGCCAGTGGAAGCTGGCTGGGTTAGCTTTGCAAGTTGTGTGTGAAATTCAGACAAGAGCCACGGCTGCAGGAGGCACCCAGTTAAAAAACGGAAATTGGAAAAAAATTACACGGATTTCGTAGTGGCCTTTGTCTGATAGTTGGCAGAGCTTCAGGTGTCATTTTAAGATGTGTAGTGAAGTCTGTTGCCTTAAGCCTAGGTCACAAGCGGTCGTATGGGCTCCTATGCAAGCAACACACAGAAAGCGCACGTGTGACGAGCTAATTTTTGAGCCGCAGAGCTTCTTTGTCATGTCAAAACAAATTCTATGGGCACTTTGATTTTTTTAGGTTGCAAAACATGCTTGCGCACTTCGTACGTCTTCGTGCACCATCCGTACGGCCAATGTGTGTCTTTCATACGTTTTGCTGGTGTCAGGTTTGGGTAACATGTCAACTGTTTCTGTATGTCGCACTTGCGAACTCCTATTTGTGTACTATGTGCACACCACATATGTAATTAGCATGGCCAACGCATGTTCAGATATTTCATATGTCCTCCATGCGTGTCGAGATCTTACTGCTTTATGGTCACCACAACTACGTTCTCCACGAAACAAAAAAACCCTGAAAACACAGCGATTTCCGGTTTGAGGAACGCCAAAAATTGCACAGCCAAAACAATCGTATGTCGGTTTTGCCCTAGTTTACAAAGCTGTCCTCTATCAAGTGGTTGGCATATACACGAGGCTTTATCTGCTAGTATAAACAGTGTGAGTATCCACTGTAACATTCGCGATGCCCCAGCAAATTTGTGGACTTTTGGGCAAAAAAACACCTCTTAGACCACTTCTTCATCTCTTGATTGTTCCGACTGAGCGCTGCATTCCTCACATTCAGCTGCGGCAGACGTGCTGCACGTTTAATCGTCTTTATTAGCCGCTGCTCACATTTTGTTCTGTGATGTTTGCCTCTGTCTAGCAGCCCCTCTCTCACCATTTCCTTTTCTTGCCGCCCCACCCCCTACCCCGCACGCCATGTTACTGTTTGTCAGCTCCATTAAGGGGAAGGCGGTGCAGAGCTGCCCCGCCGCTTGACCCCAACTGGCCTCTCCGTCACCGGGGTGGGTGCTGGAGTACCCTCAAGGAGGCGCTGGTTGTCTTCACGGGTCCTGGCGGCACTGGGCTGCCTGGACAGTAATTGGATGGCTCGGAGCGCCGCGATGGGGCCCTCTGCTGACAGCTGGTGGGCAGACGCTGAAGACCAATTAGAGAAACACCGAGAAACCAGAAAAGACAGCAGCGAAAGAGAGAGACATAGAGGCAGTGTTTCTCTGATTACACAAGCAAGTGTGACATGTTGAAATGGTAAGACAACACAACAACAGTGTGTTTCTCCAAAACTGACTTATTCAAGTTGTTAGTCATGGCTCACAACAAACACACACACACACACACAAACAGTCTCACGTACTGTAAGTGTTTTGTAAACATGGTAGGTAATTTATTGTTCAGTGATTCTTATTCTCACTCCTTTGTAAACACCATAGACACATTTTGTGTTTTTGTAAACCTTGAAAACTTACATTTTCTTCCATTTTTTTTGTTGCCTAGACATTTGGAGGCCAGATCTTGAGATGACTGGTACTGGTCCAGGCCTGGGGCCTGTTGCACAAAACGAGGATAAGGGATTAAGACGGGATATCTTGGTTATCCTGGCTCAATTTATCCATGATCCGGTTGCACAAAAGTGGAATAGTGGAAAGTGGGATATGTTACCATGGATGTTTATTCTGTGGAGTTAGCCTGCTCCAGACCAGGCTAAGGTCCAGGATTTTTTTTTTTATCTCATCCCTTATCTCAATCAGCAGTCACCATAAACGGAAACCAATAATTATTCCACTGCCCGCTACACATTGTTATCACATTCAACAACACCCACTGTCATTATTTCAACATTTGTCATCATTAAAATATAGGATTTGACATGACGTTGCAATCATTAGATCATTTATTAGATCATTTACAGATACAATATATATATATATATATATATATATATATATATATATATATATATATATATAATGCACATCCCATAAATACAAATACACATATACAAAATAAGAGGGTGATACAATTTCACCTACAATTTAAATGGATTCATAATGTCAGTGTGACTATGTTTTCTGTGCTGTTAATTGTGTTGGTTAATGTGGATGTGTAATACATTACCCAGAAGCCTTAGCACTCGAAGGGAAACCGGAAGTTTATATACTGTTGAAGCTATGAGCGAGTAATGATGTGCTAATAAAGTAAGAGTTGATAGATAGTATTGACACCGCTATTCTTGATTTGTTAAACACGCAACAAACATAACATTAATTTAGTATTTGGATTTTAATTATGATGGTTTTCAGTGGAGTTTTCAGTGAGTGTGTATTTGTTAACTACTGCCACACAAAGTATTGCAGATTGTCTCTGCAAAACAGTACTTTGCCACACTGTAGCTCTTTGTTTTATGACTGTGGCGGCGTTGCCTTTCTTTTTCATTTGCTCTTTTGCCTCCTCGTAAGCCTCTTTGAGGATTTCCGCTTCCGTCGGGGGAAAGTATGCCGCTGTCGTTGCCATGGTGAATTGGTGACTGTGATCGATACAAGATCCGGGACTGGTTTCACCTGTACTGATTAATCCGTGTATACTCATCATGGCTTGGTCTTTGTGCAACCAATTAAGCCTAGACTTTTTTGGGTTGGTTGAGCTCAGCTCAGTCATTTATCCTGGATGTCTGAATCCTACTTTTGTGCAACGGGCCCCTGGTTAATCCTCACAGGGCGAAAACGATTTCTGTCGATTAAATCTTTGAGTGTCACTCCTCAAAACCTCCGTCTTCCACTTTTGAAACTGTTGGGCGTCATCTCCTTTTGAGGTCGGCCTACTATTGACACAAAACTGGGGGACAGCAGTGACCGGGATGGAGGAAGCAGGGTTCCCACCATCAACCCTGTGGTTACAGGACGACCTGCTCTACCTCCTGTGCTACTGCGTAAGTCTTCAATGAACCTAATGAAGTTTTTATCTTAGCCTTAAAGTCAAACATTGCATACGTTTTGTCCTAAACACCCAAAACAAGTAACTTAGGTCTTAAAATTAAGATTCATGTTTTTGTGATCATTAAATCTGAGTTTTCTAAAAAACAGAAAGTTAATATTTGTTTAAACTTCAAAGACAGATATAAATTAAATTAACTACAATTTGATGACGACAGCATTGGTGTTTTTGAAAAGACTTAACAAACTTAATATGCGTGTTTTGGTAAGCTTCAAAAGAAAAACTGGTGAGCAGCTACGAGGCAGCCAGTGTGCATGTTGTGTTGGTAGCACATCATGCTAATTCGACTGTAAAAAGCCTCCTTCTCTTGAGAAATGTCTCGGTGTGCCACTGCGTAATCTTCACGTGACTCCAGAGTGTTTAAAACACATGTGGCGTGTTGGAAAGTCCGGGGGGGGTGGGAGTTCTTTGGTGGTGTCGGCCGGAGCTCATCCAATTATTTCAGTAAGATGTTGTCAGTGGTGAAATTTAGACTGCTAACAAGCAACGTGACATCAAATCAGTTTTGCAACATATGCTGTCGTTGTTGTTGGTGTTTTTTGAGGGTTTGTCAATTTAGATGAAACGTTTACGCCCCCCACCCCCATATTCCTGTAACTCAAATGCAGACAGGTTGGATGCGCCATTAAAAGTCTGTTTTTCTGTAAGGTGGAGTCAAGATGCTTTCTCATTAAAAAGGTAAAGCTATTTCCAGCCTCATTAGTCCTGCACTTAGTGGCAAGAGAAATAATAAAATAAGACACCAAAGTGACAAATAAAGTCGTTCTTGTCAACTATTAACTCTTGCTGTTGCCAGTAGAATAAAAACTCCTGCTTGTGCATGTCATTGGCTAATTCCCTTACTCAGATTGGCTGGATTTATACAGTAAAGGTGTACGTCATCAGTTGTCTCCTGCTAAGCTCACTACATTGGGAAGAACGTGTAATATCTGGTAGTTTATGAAATTAAATGTTCTCCAGGATTGTGTAAGTTTCAACCTAACGTGTTGCAGCCAACAGCCAGATCTGTAGACAGCGGCCAATCACTCTGACACGATACTAAAGTTGGACTTTCACTTGTATAGCACTTTTCTACCTGTTACCACATTTACTACTGATGACGCAGCATTAGGAGCAACCGGGGGTTCAGTATCTTGCTCAAGAATGTACTTCAACATGGTCAAGGGAGAACAGAGGATCGAAGGTCCTAGGTAGATACAAATACATTCCTGATCAAATCAAAAAGACGAGTTCAAAAATTGCAAGAATTCACATTTTTCACAGTTGGATGTTAAGGAGGTTGGAAGTAGAGCTTCAAAATGCAAAAAGACGAAATGTGAGTGAGACACAAAATGTTTTGAGCAAGCAATTTATTGCAAACAAGCATTCAAGTAAAATAGGCTGTTCATCAGCTGATCAAAAGTTTAAGACCACCTCCTTTTAAAGGCAAAGTTTTGACAAAAACATGGATTGAATGTGATTTAGTGTCAGGTATTGAGACTGTCATGATCTCTTGATGGCAAAGGCAAAAAAGCTTTCTCCCTTTGAACGCGGCTGTATTGTTGATAAGCATAAGCAAGGCCTCTCGCTGCGCGCCATTGCTGCTGAAGTTGGATGCAGTAAGACAGTCATTTGAAACTTCTTTCAAGATCCTGAAGGTTATGGAACAAAACATTTGAGGGGTAGAGTTAAGAAAATGTCACCGGGCCTGAGCTGGAGGATCCCATTGGCTGTCCGTCAAGACACAGGACCATCCTCGGCCCAAATGAAGGTTGTTGCACAGTACAGTCCAATAACCATCAGACACCATCTGCGAGAGAAGGCTTTTAGGAAGAAAAAATGCCTTCAAAATCCTTGTCTCCTTCAAAATTTCCCGTTTGGATTTTGCAGGAGAGAACCAAACAAGGGACATTGAAAGGTGCAAGAAAGTTTCATTTTCTGATGAGAAAAAATCTAACTTTGATGACCTGATGACTTCTAACATTACTGGCATGACAAGGAGCCCTCATGATCCTTCAATTGAACAATGGAGCTTCAGGTTGTGCAGAGGCGTAAAACGGCAGCTGGGTATGTGGAGATGTTGCAGGGGGCATCCCTCATGACTGAAGGCCCTTGTCTGTGTGATAATGACTGGCTTTTTCAACAGGACAAAGCTGCACTTCACAATGCCTGCCTGACAAAGGACTTCTTCCAGAGGAATAAGCTCAGCCATCCTGCATGTTCCCTGATCTAAATCCAAAGGACAACATTTGGGGATGGATGGCAAGGGAAGTTTACAAATATGGCCATCAGTTCCAGACAGTGGCTGCCCTCTGTGAATCCACCTTCACCACCTGGAGCAACATTCCCACTAGCCTCCTGGAAACACTGGCATCAAGCATGCCCAAACCCATTTTTCAGCTGATTAACACACATGGCACAGTTTCTCATTACTGGCTCCTTTGACAAGCGAGAGTCTCAAGTAGAGGCCACAGCTTGAAAACCATCGTATGTCATTGAAGTGTGCAGTTTGGGAACACTTCCTGGTGAAATACGTAAACGAACAAAGACAATGCCCCTGCAACATCTCCACATAACCAGTTAAAGGAGACCTATTATACAAATTTTGGACCTTTGTATTGAGTTCTGGACTTGTATAGAGCAGCTACACACGATAACCCGCACAGAAAGCTTTCTAGATCTTTCAGACTCTGCGCCTCTTCCTGGAGTGTTTCCTTGCGTTTCCTGCCTTACACAAAATAAACACAATTAGGACACTGATAAATTCTTACTTACAGCTTGCTCCTCTGACTGTTCAACACAACCAAGTAACGTTGGAAAGGCATCGGACTTCAGCAGCAATTGGTGGATAGTCCAGCTTCCTTTTGGCCCATGTTCACAAAACAGTCCCGTGTGAAGTGCCGTTGACAGATGAGCATATTTTTCATTCGCTGGCCGGGAATCAGCAACTCCAACCACTTCTGCCTGATGTTTGCCTATTTAGGAAAGGTAAACAAAATTAGCTTTCCCTCACACCAGAAAAAACATTTCCTGGGAGCCATTGCTCAACGTGTTAACACAGTGAAATCTTTGACAACAAAGCGAAGCAGAGCGGGGCAAGGGCAAGCCTACAGCGTGTAACTGGGCATGCCTATATAAGGAAGTCCGGGTTGTGTTGACATCGTGGAACTCTGTGTTAAAAAAAACCTTGTAAAACACAGCGTGCAGAGTCATTCAAAACTGCTTTCAGGGCTCACGTCCAAATGCGCAAACCTCATTATTTGACGCGTGTGCATTGTTTAACACGAGAATACAACATTGTAACAACATTTATAGCTCACAAAAGAGGAAAGGCATAATAGGTCCCCTTTGATGTTTGACACCCCTGCACAACCTAAAGTTCCATTGTTCCATTGAAGGATCATGATGGTGATGATCATCTCAGGTGGGATGTCCTTGTCATGCCAGTAATGTTGGAAGCCATCAGGACCGTCAGGCTTACAATTTTTTCTCATCAGAAAATAAACCTTCCTTTCACCTTTCAATGTCCCATGTTTTGTGCTCTCCTGCAAATTCCAATTTTGAAGGAGACAAGGCTTTTGAAGGCATTTTTTCTTCTTAAAAGCCTTTCCAGATGCCACTTGGCACCAGTAACAACCTGCATTTGTGCCGAGGATCGTCCCGTGTCTTGACGGGCAACCAATGGGATCCTCCGGCTCAGGGCTGGTAGTTGCAAATCACATTCAATTCACATTTTTGCCAAGATTTTGGCTTTTAAAGTCTGTGCTCTGAAACTTTTGATCACCTAATGAACAGCCTATTTCACTGCTTTTCACTTAATGCTTGTTTGCAATAAATTGCTTACTCAAAACATCTTTCTACTTAGAACCTCCTGAAGATCCAACAGTGCATGTGTGGTGGGTGGGATGGGGTGGACAACAAGTAGCAAAAGGGGGACTTTCAGTAGTGATGTGCGATACCACTGATTTGATTTCCGATCCAATACTGAGTAAAATTTAGGCTGGTATCAGCGACACCGATCCGATACCGATACTTTGTTCAAAGTCACTTAATGTGTCTGGCACATTTTAAAAAGTTGTGCATTTGATATCATAGCATAAAGGATACAAGAGATTTTATGAATTTAGTAATTAAAGAAATTACAAATTTTAATATATTAATACATTCATGTACAGTAGTACCTCGCATAACGTAAACCTCCTTTTACGTAAATTCCACTGAACGTAAAGAATTTATGTACATTTTTGCATCGTATTACGTAAGGAATTCCATATAACGTAAGTGTCAAGTCCGTGCAAGAGACAGAGAGACTAACAGAGTACACTTGGTGACGCCTTCTGGCTTCACGCTCTCATTAGCTGATTATCGGGGCACCGCCTACGCTCTCATCTCATTGGCTGATTATCGGGGCACCGCCTATGCTCTTATGTCATTGGCTGACTTATCCAGCGTGTCCATGTTTGTATGTGAGCTCCCTTCCTCATCGTAGTCGCCCTTAAACTAGTTTGCACGCACTGAAATCTCTTCTTAATTTCATTACTTTTCTTTGTGTTAAAATTACCGTAGTCATGGGCCCTAAAACAAGTGTAAGGGATAAGAAGAAAGGGGAAAGTTGTCGATCGAAACAAAGCAGGAAATGATCCAGAAGCATGACGGTGGTATGAAATTAAGTAATGTTGCTAGACTATACGGCCGTTCCCCATCGACCATTATACCTTATTTACCTTATTTTATATTGGAATGTTACTCTACTATGTTTATGCTGTTTTGTTATATTTTCCCAACATATTTGGTGGACTTTGAATATTTTGAAGGCCCAAAGGGGTGAGTTTGGGAAGATCTTGGAACAGATTAGGCTATTTACATGTATTTTACACTTCATATAACATAAAATCTCTATAACATAAAGGTTCTTGGAACGGAGTATTTACGTTGTAGGGGCGTCTACTGTAACTTATTTAAGGTATTTATTTATTTAAAACCATGATGTATATTGAAGTAGCGGGGCGATTTACAATATAGCCAAGCTAATGTACAACAGAAAAAGCTGAGGACGAATTCATATAATATATGCAAAAATGGTATTTTAAGCAATGAAAGGAAAATCAATAAAATAATAAAACCATTAAAATAAATGATTAATTATTAAGAATTTCTATAAGAATGCAAACTACATGGATCCATATCGAAAGTATTGATATTGTGATTCGAAAATCGATTTTAGAGCCCGAAGAGCTGGTGTCGGAAGTACCGATATTTCGGTATCAATCCGCGCATCACTAACTTTCAGTATCAGTTGTCCTGTTTGGCCTCTACTTGCTAGGTCAGCAGACAGATGACAGATGACTCCATTAGAGTTCCATGTCAGAGCCTTTACTTTGAAGCACTATAAAACTGAACATACACAAATAAAGCTTGCCAGTTATGACTGATACAAATAATTTCTCTGAAACATTCAACATAAACCACATGCATTTAAGTAAATGCGCTAGCTCGATGCTAATTTACATTGTAATTTAAACAATAGTGATTATCATGAGCGTAGACATTTAAATGTACCTTCCACTTAAACAGATGGGCCACACTGCCCCAAGGAACCAAATCAAGACGCTTCAAAAGAAGAACCCCCACCTATCAGAGCCAGAAGGTGTGGAAGTCAGACCTCCTTGTGCATATCAGAACACTGTTATGCCAAGAGTGACTGTCTTCTTGAGATCACGTTTTCATTCTTTTGCTCAATCAATCACTCTGCTAAAAAAAATCCCAGATGGTAAATATGAAATTGGCAGCCGATTGGCGACTCAACATAAACAATTATAAGGCTACGTTCACACTGCAGGTCAATTCCCATTTTTTTTGCTCATATGTGATCTGTATCTGATTTTTTCATGTCAGTTTGAACAGCACAATTCCAATTTTTCCAAATGCGACTCAGCCTTCATTTGTATGTGGATATAAATCTGGTATGTATGCCATGCGACTGCAGTATGAACGGCCAGGTCGCATACAGTATATCTGACCTACACGTCATCGAAAGGCGTGTATTGCCGTGCTTATCGACACTTTAAAGGTACTCACCGATGCGAAAATTATTTTCAAAAGGTGTTAGTGAAGCAGCGCTCGTCAATGTCTCACCACTCCTGTCTCAGACATCCACCCGCACGCTACAAACTGTCATAGCCAAAATTCTTCTCCTCTTTCTTTTTAATCTCCCTACACTGAGTCATTTGGTTGAGAAAATATTGACTCTCGTTGCATAAAATCCTTGAAACTGCCACAATTGGATCGATAATGAAATATCGATACTTCCGGCACCAGCTCTGCATGCTCTCAAGTGGATTCAAAATTGTGATACTTTTGATGCTTCAGATATATGATTATGTCCTTTGTTTTTTCTGATGCTGCATTGTAAATCACCCCCCCTACCTCAGTATACATCAGGGTTTAAAATAATTCAATAAATTACTCTGATGTCTTGTAATCTTTATGCTAGGATCTGAGATACTACTTTTTAAAATTTGCCACACAATAGGTGAATTTGCACACACTATAGGCTCGGTATCGCTGCTACCAAAATCAATGGTATCACACATGACTAGAGCACACACTGCAGCAGGAAGTCTTTACTTCCGTAAACACACGGGAAGTGTGCCAGTGATGTTGTGCTTTTGCGCATGCACGTCACTTTGCAGACGCGTTGCGTTCACATTAACAAGTCACATTCTTTTGGCAATGGTAATGGTTTAATTCATCTTGAACATGCATACACTGGAGCACATCACAGAGCACAATACACAGTTTTGCATGTCCAAAAAGGAATAGGAAGAAGCAAAGAAGCTTATTTAATCCTACCCCTCATCAGTTTCACATCAGCTGCAATACATTTATTCACCTCTTGTTTTCCAAATGTACTTTTTGCCTCTTGTAAATACCTAGGAAAGTGTCAAGGCAATATACGGCTGTATTGATAAGAAATATTTAAAATGGCTACTTATTGATACTGTGTTGCCAGGGGCCCGTTCCGCAAAAGTAGGATAAGGGATTAAGCTGGAATATTTTGGTTATCCTGGCTCAACTTATCCGTGATCTGCTTTCACCAAAGTGGAACAGCTCATAAGGTTTAGCGCTCGAGGGGAAACTGGAAGAATACACGCTGTTGAAGGTACGAGCCAGTAATGATGATGTGCTAATAAAGCAATAAAGAGTTGATAGATATTACTGTACACCGCTGTTCATGGTTTGTTAAACAAGCAACAAACATAACTTTAATTAACTAGTTGGATTTTAATTATGATGGTTTCAGTGGAGCAGTGAGTGTGTGTATTTCTGCACTACTTACACACAAAGTATTCACGCTTTCTCTCCTTGTTTAATGACAGTGGTGCTGTTGCCTTTCTTTTTTATTTGCTCTTTTACCTCCTCGTAAGCCGCCATGAGGATTTCCGCTTCCCTCAGGGGAAAGTATGGTGAGTCAGTGACTCTGTGATCGATAGCGGGGTCTATTTAAGGAAGCTGCATGCACGCACTAATCCAGGATTGGTTTCACCTGGCTTGATTGATCCGTGTCTGCTCATCCTGGCTTGGGTTTTGTGCAACCAATTAAGCCGAGAGGCTCTTGTTTTGGGTTGGTTGAGCTCAGCTCCGTCATTTATCCTGAATCCTATTTTCATGCAACGGGCCCCAGGAAGTACTTTTTTTTCCGCCTCTCTTTGTAAGTATCCATTTGAGGGGTTTAGTGGCCCACTTTTTTGTCTTGTCAGCATTACAAAACAGGGACCTCGGTGAGCGTCCACCTCAGTTAGCGTGTTTTTCAGTTGACATCGAAAATTTGCACCAAAATTTTGCCTCGGTTTATGTACATTTTCTGGTCCGCATACAATTTGGCGTGCGTCATGTTGTGTTATTAATGCTCTGCATGAATCCAACGATGTTCTTAACGTATTTTTACGCCCTTAGTTTTACATCCTCAGAAAGTAGCTTGCCAAGCTACAAAACAATTGGAACCGTAAGTCAGCTACGTCACCTGTCTACGATGTCAACACAAAACACGTTTTCTAAATGCATATACACGATGAATGAAAGCGATTTAAGGTTACTTTTACTTTCAGTGAAGACATGATTCTTGATCTGAGTGTTCCCAAATCTGATCTGATCTGAGTGTACAGTGCCCAACCTAAAAGTAAAGCAAAAGCATCTGTTTTAGCGTGAAATAATAATTATGGTGTTTTTATTTGACAACCGAGATTGGAAGTGTAATATTTGTTTGGTATCAGTGATACCAAGCTCTCTTGTATTGCAACTACAGGTGTGTACAGTTTAATAAGTAGTACATGTGTAGTTTAGCATACACTGCCAGAGTTGCACAATAGCAATCGTGTGCCACAGTGTAAAGATAAAACCAGTATCAGACTGGAAAGACAAATGCAAGCGTGGTAATTTCTCAGTAAAACACTAAAATCCGCAACTTTTCCTGCGGCATGTTTTGATGTTTCATCTCCACGGAGAACGGGAGCGGTTTGTGGTCTGTCAAATGACGAGGAGGCCAATGCACACGCATTGCTGCCTCGCTGATGTCTCCCGTCGTGCCGAGAGGTCATTAACGCGGCGCTGACCTCATGCGACTCGCCAGCGGGGACGCGAGTGTTTACAGCTGACGTGCTGAGACTACCCATGGCAAATTTAAATGGAAAGAAAGCTCGGTAACAGCTAAGCTTTTTATGGCCACAACCGCAACTAAACAGTGTCGCTCTCAGTGTACTGTCACAGGGTCAAACATAAAATAAAAACAATGAAGATTGTTCAAAAATAATAATATTTACTTGATGTTTTTCACCATTAGCGCTAAGCCTTGCAGACACTGTGTTTTTGTAGTCATACGCGACAGTGGACCTCCGCACAGTCACCATTCATCCTTCGTGGCCCTGCAAATTCGCAGATTTTTGGTCAAAGCATTTTTTTTCTCCTAAAATAGGCCATTTTTTTCCCCACAATAAAAGACATCTAATTCACCCCAAGTTGGTGATCATTTACAAATACGTGATAATACGGGTAAACTGTACAGCATACATGTACCACTGACATGTTTATGTCTTTATGCTTCACTGATCATGTGTTTTCGCCAAGCGTTGAGATTTCGCACTGTGTTCAGCATTCTTGAACACACCATAGATTCTGAGATTGAAAGGTTTGTACGGCGACGGATGCACTGGCTTCGTCCGTCATGAGGCATCTTACATTATCATCCATTAGTGGTGAGCAGCTATACATTTTATACTTTAAATGTGTTTAATAAGCGTATGAGGCATATTTAGGCCTTAGAGCACATGTGTCAAACTCGTGCCGTGGAGGGCCGAGACACTGCAGGTTTTCTCTCCAACCAGTTTCTTCAGCAGGTGATTTAATTGATGAGCTCCTTCCCTCATTAAAATCACCTGCTTTATTGACTGGCTGGAAAGAAAACCTGCAGTGTCTCGGCCCTCCGTGGCACGAGTTTGACACCCCTGCCTTAGAGGAAAACTGTACTTTTTTGCCATTTTGTCCATCCATCCATATGTGAGACTGAACACACGTCTTTCTCTTTTCTGTGCGTTCTAAAGATATAAAAACAGCTAAAAAGAGGCAGGTAAGAATGTACATAATGGGACGCACCTATTCCGCCTATAAAACCTTCTGAAAAAAACCGCCACAAACCTCCAACAATGCTCTATTTAAATAATGTGACCTGCATATTAACCAAGCTACTTATTAACATTGTTATGCCCAAGAACTATGTTAATGGCGTAGCGACACCTCGCCACACCACACCGGCTAGCTACTAGCCGGACTAGCTTCATCACACACTCGCACGCAGAACACCTCAGGCCACTGGCAAAAGGTAACGCTACATATTGGAGCTGCCTCCGCTGCTGCTGTGTTTTTGATTTTGAGTTTGGAAAAGTTAACGTAAAATCAATGCGCCCAGGAAGGAAGTTCCAGTAATGCTTAAAATGAGCAAAATACTGTAAGTATTACATGTTATCATGAATGGGCCTGCGACTACATGGTCACAGCATGGATATAAAACCATAAAACATTGTTGGAGGTATTTGGAGGTGTTTTAATAGCGGGCTTTGTAGGCAGAATAGGTGTGTCCCATTACGTGCATTAATATACACATACATACATATACACATAATTAGCTGCCTCTTTTTAGCTGTTTTTATATCTTTAGAACACACAGAAAAGAGAAAGACGTGTGTTCATGTCTCACATAAGGATTGTGGATGCTGGGCAAAATTCCAAATTGCTGTTTTGCTATAAACATGGATTGTATTCTGAGTGGCAATTGAACAGAGAATTGGGGTTTTTTGGAGCTGAATCTAATCTCATAATTACCACCATCACTTTTATTGCAAATATTGAGCCAAAGTTGGTGGAGAACGTCAACATCAAGCTAGGGTGGTGGGTTTGGGGAGCGTGAGCCATGTGTCAAAAATGTACATTTTTATCAATTACTTGCGTTTTTTTGCCGTTCACTGGTGGTCACGAACAGTGACCCCCATGAAAAGCGAGGATGTCCTGTACTCACAAAAGCTAGGTACAATGCGACACCGGGTGAAAAGGAAAAATGCACTACAGTCGTCCCTCGCTACATCGCGGTTTGAACATCACTGCCTCAGTCTATTGCTTTTTTTCAAAAGTGGCTTAATTAATAAATGATCCCTGTTTTGTGGGTGACTCTGGCCTATTATTAGTCAAAAAATGCATATTTGAGGAAATTGTACACATTTTTTTTCAAATTAAGCATTGTGAAGCATAAAAATTGTCACGCCTGGCGTCGACACCAGCTATACATTTTGGGTTCAGGTGACTTGTGTCATATTTCCTTTCCCTTGTTCATTATCTGCTTTTGTGTTATCGCACAGACCCTGGTGATCTCTAGTTGGGCGGAGCTACAGAACAGGCGCAGCTGTGCCTCATTGTCTGTCACTCCTTTTTAGCTCACCTGTGGCGACTGGATGCCACTCAGTGATTCCTCGTGGCTGAACCTCCAAGCCAAGAGCTGTGCTGCTGCTGTCGGCCATCCAGTCCTGCTTGTTTTTTTCCCCCCTACGGCTTTGTTTGTAGCTCCGCCTGACCAGCTTTGGTATTCCTTTAAGTTGCGTATTATTCAATTTTTCCGCGATGCCCTTTTCTTTCTGTGGCATCATAGTTTTTTGTTCCTGAGCTGTTTTGTAGTAGTATTAAAAAGACTGTTTCATCCACACTGGTGTACACCTCTAAATACTGGGATCCAGACAAGTGTCAGACAAATCCTCACAAAAATGGCTAAGTGAAGTAAAACAAAAAAACTATACAAGCCATTGAGACCACCATTCAGCTTGTGAATATAGTACTCTACATTGGTCACTAGGTGTCAGTAATCGATGTTTGTTGATGTTTGGTGAGACAAGCACAATACTTCATCTCCGGAACAACAGGCTTTTATTGCAAGTTTAAATTATTTCATAATAGGCACAAAAATAATAACATAATAATCATAATAAACACAATAATACGGGCTACTGCTGCAGCCATTGCCCACAACAAGCTAAAATGCAACTCTTAACCCTGAATGTCACTTTCTGTCCGCCACCGATTCTGCTCCCCTACAGGATAAACCATTTTAAATGGCTTATTTTCTCTGATTATATCTACTATATTGGGTAATAGGAGTATGTATGTGACTATAGAGCTGTTATTTCATGTCTAGAGGACTCTGATGATGTAAAAAAAATTATTTAGAAGATCATAAACAAGTTTTCTATGCCATAACTATGAAAATATTCCATCTTCCAGGTGAACTTAATTTCACTTTCTATAAAGATTTGAATGCACGCGTCCAACTGTGCTTCAGTGTTTTTGGACAGTTTCCTGAACAGCAAACGTCGCAACAGATGATGTTGATTTTAGAATGTTCACAGAAAGGCCACTCTAAGCCAGGGGTCTCAAACTCACGGCCAGCATTGTGTGGTGCCCGACTTGATATCACTTCAGTGTGTTTTGAGCCCCCAGAAGCAATGGCCAGAGGCACTTTAGCTTGCTTAAAGGAAGAGGCTATTTAATTGAGCAAGTAATGGCCGACAGCAAGCTCACAGTGAGCTGTCACACAGTGAAATGAACAGGTGGATCACTAGAAACAACACTATAGTCGTGGCCAGAATGACAGTGCTGGTTTTCCCAAAGTTTGCTGTTTGAGTGTTTTTAGATCTTTTTGTCAGATGTTACTATGTTACTAAGTTGTTCCCCAAGCCACTTAGTTATCACCTTTGCCTTTGTAAAGGCATTGTTCCTCACTGAACGTCTTTGGCATTTGATGTTTCTGTTGTTGGTTGGTTGGGAGAAGTTGCTTTCGGACACTGTTTTGGTACCATTCTTTATCCATGGCTGTATTCTTAGGCAAAATTGTGAGTGGGCCCATTCCCTTGAAGCAACACCACACATGAATGATTTCAGGATGCTTTACAGGATGCCCCAAACAATCAGAAAGGGGATTCATCAGAGAAGATGGTTTTACCCCAGTCTTCAGGAGTCCAATGCCTGTGTCTTTTGCAGAGTACCAGTCTGTCCCTGATGTTTTTCCTGGAGTGAATTGGCTTTTACATACCCTTCTTGACCAGGCCAAAAGTCTTCACCTCATGTGAAAGCAGATGCACTCACGCCTGCCTGCAACCATTCCAGAGCAAGCGCTGAACTGGTGGTGCCCCGATCATGCCGCTAAATCAACTTTCGGAGACAATCCAGACGCTTGCTGGACATTCTTGGGCACCCTGAAGCCTTCTTGACAACAATTGAACCTCTCTCCTCCAAGTTCTAAATGATTTGATAAACTGTTGATTTAGGTGCCATCCTATTAGCAACAATATCCTTCTTGGGCTAAGCAATGATAAATGTGCGTGTTTCCTTGCAAGCAACTGTGGTTAACAGAGGAAAAACAAAGATTTCAAGCACCACCTTGCTTTTTAAAGCTTCCAGCCTGTTACTCTCACTCAATGTGGATGACAAAGTCATCTCCAGCCGTTGTCCTTGTCAACACTCTCACTTATGTTAACAAGACAATCACTGACATGATGTCAGCTGGCCCTTTTCTGGCACGGCTGAAATGCAGTACAAATGTTTTTTGGAGATGAAGTTCATTTTCATGACAAAGCGAGACTTTGAAAAGAACTGACACTCATTTTTATCACTCTTTGTAATATTCTGAGTATATGCAAATTGTAGGGATGTAAAAATCTTTGTGATAAACGATTCAATTCAAGTCAAGATACACAGGTTGCGATACGATTCAAAACGATATATTTAAAAAACACAACGATTCAATGTGATTCAATGCAGTGTACAAACAATACGATACGATTCGATTCTACGGTTAATGTTTGTTGATGTAGACATTCATCTCACATTATAAAATAAAGATGCCCATTATATGAGGTGTCATTCTTCAAGCATTTTCAAATGTTTAAAAGAGCACATCTCATGCACAGGCATGCTGTAAGGCACTGGCAAAAATAAAGTCAACATGTCAAACGTATTTATCGTTGAGACACAGGCCAAAAAATGACTTGCTGAATGAACAACTTTTGTATGATGGGGTCAATATTTTACATTGTGTATTTTTAGACCTGTTACATTTGGAACATTTCATCTATCTATCTATCTATCTATCTATCTATCTATCTATCTATCTATCTATCTATCTATCTATCTATCTATCTATCTATCTATCTATCTATCTATCTATCTATCTCTATAAAATATAGCAATGTAAAAACAGAAGTCCAGTTCAGTCCAATCAATCAATCCAATCAATACAAAATAAATTAATAGTGCAACAGCCCTAAATAATAACGCATCTCTTTAAAAGTGGCAAAAATGTGTCCAAGAATAGAAGGATTTGTCACATACGTGCAATGAAAATGCTATGTTAGCTTGGAAAAGTAAACTATCCCATACTCAAAATGTCATAACAATAGTAAGCGTGCAGCATTTGCGACTGAGCATAGCGTTTTCAACACTCCAAGTAGGTTAAAAAAAGCTGGTCAAGCTGGTCAAGTTTTGGCCCTTCTTGTACTGTAAAATCTCCCCCTTTTTAAATCCGAAGACGGTTCACACTTTACTTTTTTGCTGACGTGTTAAAAATCTTTCGTGCTGACCAGTTAGCTAGCTAGCTAGCTCTAGCTCGCACGCCTGCTAATATTTACATCCATTCTCTGTGTCTTCAGTCACAAGTTATGGAGTATGCACAATAATCCTTTCACCGGCTCTCACGTTGTTTAAAAGACACTCTTGTTGCTTCTCCTGCCTGTCTCCACAGTCCATTCATCGATTCAAGATTTACGGCTGCCAAATTGTTCGCTTGTCAAACCGGATATCCGGTCGCATCGGTTAATCGTTCACAACCTTAGCAAATTGCCATCATACGGTAAAAACTGCGGCAGCAGAGTTAATGAAAATGAATATTTGTGTCGTTCTCAAAACTTTTGGCCATGACTATGCAGTCACAAAACGACAGTACAACATGTACGAGGTAAGTTAACACACCTACGGCAACTACTACTACTGTGGGGAAAAATAAACAACAATTATGTTTAGTCTAAACACTTAACTTAAGCAACTGGGAACCCGGAAGACCTCCCAGCAACGCTGCAATATAAGCCTTTGTTGTGGGATACGGCCCAGCCTCACCCAAAATCTCCCTGCAGCAGCCCCCCGGGAAGTTGAGTTTGAGGCCCCTGCCCTAAGCTCAGTGGCCACTTCCCTCTGAGGAGTGTTGAAATAACAATTCTAATTCAAGCAGGAAATGTACTGGCCGTTTCATGGATCACACGCTACTTTTTGTGAGCACTGTTTAACTCCACTCCAACTTTTCCTGACTGACGCTGTCAAAGCTCGCTTGTCAGACTTTTATTTTGGCGTTCTCTCAGCAGCAAGTGTTAAGTCGTCCAAATTGGCCATCAAAGGTGCGAAAGTCCGACTGAGAGATGACAGCTTAGCATCGTGATTATAGCGTTCGCTCTATAGGAGCCGAGGAGTCACTTCATGAAATTAGTCTTTGGCAAACGAGTGAGATGAGTCGGGAGGATGTGATGCGCTTCATTTTGAGCTTCATTCTTCATGTCCTTCATTTTGAGCTTTGTTTCTAAATGTAAAAAAGTGTATTCCAAGCGGACTATATGGGAAGTGCCAGGATGACATCGTCTGCCACGCTACTCGGGACACTAATCGCTGCTACGTTGGCTCCAAAGTGCTCTTGGATCACTCGCTAACACGCTAACGCAGCACAGGCTGCGATTAGCTCTTTGCAAGTCCATTAACTTTACGAGCATTGGCCAAGTGACAGAAAATAAACATTGTCGTCGTTGTTCGCGCTCGGCCATGGCGGAGAATGATGCATGTTGCTGCAAGCTGTCGTTTTGTCGGCGCTAACAATAAACCACCTGCTCTCATTGTCGGGTGTTTGGGTGCTGCTGGCTCCGCTGTGGGTAACACCGCTCGCAATCAGGGCCTAATTACCCACACGGCGAGAGGACATTGCCTTTGGATGGTGTGGTGAGCACCGAGGCCCGGCTCGGTAAGCATCCGACCACAGGCGCTAATCTGCTGCCTCATTGCGCTAAAATGACACTAAAAAAACACAACAACCAGCACATGATTACTAAATATAAGGAAACAAGTCAAGTGAAACCTATAAATTCATTCTTTTTCTCAAAGACATTTTTTAAAATTGTAACGCATGCAGAGCTGTTGTATGCCAACTATTCTTGATTCTTCGTGCAGCACCTGCCAACTTGTGGATGTAATACAAAACTACATCAGCTACAGCTGTTAATGCCAAATGTTTTGACCTGGCGCTACCAGACAACCCGGCTGTTTTGTGGGAATAACATTACATACAATGAGAGGTATTTTGCCCTCTGCTGGCCATGACACAGAGCGCGGTTTACAAAAGGATAAAGAGAAAAACTGCAAATGAAACCGTTTGTGCTTTTATCGTCGTCTTCTTCTCACATCCCTCAGCACCTTGTTCTTGTTCTTCTCGGCCGAACGAGTGGCACAGGCCGCCTTTTGTGGGACGCGCTAATTAGCAGCACAACAAGAGTGACTCAAGTCAACAGGGAACTTCAAAAATGCCCTTCTCTACTAGGGGAACAATCGGTCCAATTATGCCAGTTAGCTTAGTCCGCCATGCTTCAAGGAGTCAGTGAGGCCGTTGCCATGGAGACCTTTGTCTCAATAGTGTAAGTATAAGATGCTGCTAACACTGACACACACATGCACACACACACACACACACACACACAATTTTGCTGTGAGGGATGTTGTTGCTTCCAGGCAAAGCACATAAACATGTTTAATTAAAAAAAAAGTGCAGCCATTAAGAGCACAGGAGGAAGTTAAATTGTTCTACCTGTGTTCTTGGAATTGCTAAAAAGTCAGCCATCTTATTAGCAATATTGCTTCCCTAGGTTTGTTTATTTGTGTGTGTGTGTGTATGTGTGCAGGATTGCTTTCATTTGATGCTCACAATGAGAAAGTAATTACTTGCATTCATCAGCAGGAACCTTTACCACATTAAAAACATCTTTTTTGGTAAACAAATACAATGCAGTCCAGACTTTAAACAGCGGGAATCATGACAAACGACACAGTCAAGGAGAGGCCACAGCTTGAAAACCCTCTTATGTCGTTAAAGTGTGGACTTTGGGAACACTTCCCGGTGAAATACGTAAATGGAAAAAGACAATGCCCCCTGAAACGTGTCCACATAGCCATCTGCCATTTGACGCCCCTGCACAACTTGAAGTTCCATCGTTCCACTGAAAGAAGAAGCAGCCCAGAATGTACCGTGTGGAAAACATCTCAGGTGGGATCTCATGCCAGTAACGTTGGAAGCCATCAGGACCGACAAGCTTACATTTTTTTCTCATCAGAGAATAAAACTTTCTTCAACCTTTCAATGTCCCATGTTTGGTGCTCTCGTCCAAACGGGAAATTTTGTGGCACTGAAGGAAACGAGGCCTTTGAAGACCGTTTTTCTCCATCTCACTTTTTTGTGTCACTCATTTCTTCTTTTTGCATTTTGAAGCTCTACTTAGAACCTCCTTAAGCCTCCTTAAGCTTAAAGCTGTTTACAAGCTAAGCAGTTTTATGTTTTACATTTTCTTCTCTTACTGTACCCGAAATAAACCAAGCCATCACATTAAAACCAAGGTATGAACCAAGCCATGATCATGGCACAGCGTCACACCCCTACGTGTGTGTTTGAGGTCACTTTTAGGTGACATGAGGCAATGCTAATTAGCTTCGTAGCTTCTAGCCTTAAAAAATGGAAAAATTGAGAAACAAAAGAATGCATCCGGTATTGCGCTGAAAAGGGATGCACTTTGTCCGATATTAACGTGAGACTCAAAAATAGTCTGTAAAATATGAATGGAGTCCATTGACGACAGCATTTCAACAGGCTGAGCCAACCGATGCCACCGTGTTCGAACGCTCACCTATCAAACTGATTGCCATTTGACTTTTCTGGCATCTTCTCTTCTTTAGTGCCAAAATCTGTACACAGAAATACCATAGTCAGCGCACATCAACACCACTCTTCGCGCTCCCCGCTGTTCACTTCCTGTGATTTCTACATGCTCACAGTTGCATGGGAAGTGGGAAGAAGTACGGTGTCAACACCGTTAGTGATGGGGATGGTGTGCTGCTAGAAATGCTGTGGACTGGTGGAAAGAATACTTTGAAGACCTACCCATTCCCACCGACACATCTTCCAGTGAGGAAGCAGCGCCTGGGGACTCCACGGTGAGCTCTTCTATCTCAGAGGTTGCCGAGGTGGTCAAAAAGCTCCTCGTGGCAGGGTCCCGGGGGTGGATGACATATGCCCGGAGTTCCTTGAGACCCTGGATGCTGTGGAGGTGTCCTTGTTGGCACTACTCTGCAGCATCGCATGGACATCGGATGAAGTGCCTCTGGATTGGCACACCACCACACCAGTGTGCCAATCCAGAGGGTGTTCCAACTATCGTGGGATCACACTCCTCAGCTTTGCTAGTTCTATTCGGGGTTTCTGGAGAGGAGGATCTGCCGGGTACTTGAATCTCGGATTCAAGAGGAGCACTGTGGTTTTCTAGACCAGCTCTACACTCTCGGCAGGGTCCTTTAGTAATATTAGGAGAAAAATAATGTCATTTTAGTAGCATAAAGTTGGAATATTAAAGAACAAATGTGTCATGTTTTCAAAATCATAACATTATGAGAAACAAACACTCTTTGGAAAATTAGGTTGGGTGAAAAGTTATAATATTATGGGAATGAAGTCATAGTATTACAAAATGAAACTTTACAAAGGTTGTTCACAAAGAAACTTGAAATATTAGAAACCTAAACAGCAAAAAAAGTGTCAAGTTGATACTGTATGCCAATAATAGGCTTTTTACCTACTGTATATGACAAAGCTGAGATGCATTTTTTCTTGAAATATATAATATAAAACTTCTTGTCATATCTACATGTGTTGCTTTACAAAATATCAAAGTGGCAAAGTTGCATCCTTGTGGCCCTCACTGGAAACATTTTGACACTCCTGATGTAGAGAAACGATCTCTTCATTAGAGCGACTGATTGAAAAGTATGACTGGTTGAAGCGACAAGCATGTTTTCATCATGCTGACGCTTGACCCAAGTTACGTGGGTTGCCTTTCATTTAAAACCAATAGTATTCTAGCTTACAAAAAGAGAAAAAAAATCCCCGGAAGCTTGAAGAAGAGTGGTTGTAGATTATGACTAGTAGAGCGTTCCAAGAAGGCTTCTTGCCTCTATGTGAGACCACTGTTAGTAACACATAAAGGTCTTTTCATACAGCGGGTAAAAAGATTCACATGAATAAACAACACACACACACATGCACATCCCTGAGGACAGAGGCCATGTTGAACAGCATCACTGTCAACTATGCGCTGCAGAGACCGTGATGCTGCAGCGCTAATTCAAACGCAAACATTCAAATGAAACCCCACACATTCTACACGACACGCTACCCTTGGTGTGACTTGTTTTGAGGGTGTTACACTGGGGTGACTGTCATGCAGCAGGTGTGTTCTTAATCTAGGTCCATCCATCCATCCATCCATCCATCCATCCATCCATCCATCCATCCATCCATTCGAGTTCAAGTTAAGTACATTTACTTAACGACTGGGTGACATCCTTCCAGGTGCAGACAATATCATGCCTAGGCCTGTCACGATAACAAATTTTGCTGGACGATAATTGTCCTACAAATTATTGTCGATAATCGAGATGATTGACAAAATTTTTCGAGACAATTTTTTCATTAATTATGTGGTATAATAATGAGAGTACATCGTGTAAAATGTAATTTCTCAAGAGTATTTAACATTGGAATTGGATTGTCAAGAGCTCTTAAATAAATTACACAAAGAAAAATCATAATAAATTAAACAGCCAAAAAACCTAAGTAAAATAAAATGGACTAATAAAATAAAAAAACACACACACACACACACATTTTAGTAGTGTATGTAGTGTATTGTTAAACGAATGTATGGGGTCATATTTGAGCTGAGCAAAATGCAATATTTCTCATGTCCTTCAACATGTATCCTTTCACTCAGTTCAGCAGTTTGTGACATGTACATGTACATTCTCCATTCTTCTCTGCAATGTAGCGAGCGACACTGTCTGTGAACGCGCACCATTTTGCGATACTTTGTTTCTATTTACTTTGCCGACCAAACGCCTCAGTAATGTTGACTGTCGGGACGAAGGCTCTGCTGCACCTCCACCTCAATTTTTTTTTTTCCAGTTGGGAAAACTGAAAAGGATGGTGTGCATTAGGGATGTGAACAATAAACCGATGTGACCGGATATCTGGTTTGGGGAGCGAACAGTTCCGATTCGCCGGTAAAAGAATCCTGTATCAATAATAATCAGCTATAACTCTTTTTAACTCTGTCTAATGAGCAACACGAGAGCAACCACATCCAGCTGATGAAGCTACTGCGAGAAAAGCTTGCTATGGAATGCACATTATCACCACCTGCAGGAATGGAGCGGAACTGAACTTTGTGCTGTACTGTAGTCGTCAGATAATGTACCAATATGTTGGAATGTATCGTGATGTTATGGCTCCGAAAACATTCACATCTTATATTTGTGTGCGGATGACATCGCCCTACTACGTTGAATTGTGATTCAGTCTAAACCAGGATGTCATCAAAACACAGCAAAACACATGAAAGACGAGATGGCGAGCGGGCTGAGGGGGAGGCAGTGGTGGGGGCGGGGGGCGCAGTTGTCGAACACGGCGGGCGGCAGAGAAAGCGAGAAGAGGCGACGACATGCCCCGAGAGACGACACCACGAGGGAAGCGTGAAATATTTACGAGACACAACTCGGGTTTGTTCATGTCTGAAAAATGGATGAGCTCTCCGCCTGCAGCCTGCGGGGCAACAAGACCAGAAGACATGGAGAGACTCGTTCAGAAGATCTGTGTGAGAAGTTGAACTTGGCCTAAAAAGTGATACATTATAGGACATTATCTTGTTATTATCTTTGATTTGCAGTATTAGATGTCATGAGATGGTGTACCTAATGAAGAGTCCACTGAGTGAAGTGGAACAAGAACAACATTTATGCATGAAGGAGAATCCAGTAAATCAGGATGCAAATGTCGCACTAGCGGAGACGCATTATGCAAATATTAAATGAACACAATATGCAGATGTGTTTTTATATTTAGCCGTAGCATCAGAACTCTTTGCAACGTGTGTTTGTCATAATTAAGCAATAACTTCATAGGAGAAATATCTTATCAAGAAAATAAAGTGGTCAGGAGTAAAGTTAGGATTTTTTTCTGAATATTATAACTTTAGTTTCCTAATATTTCAACTTGTAAAATGACTGCTCTTTTCTCTATTTTTGCTGTTGTGTTTTTTACTTTTCCTGTTTAAATGTATTTTTAGAATGTGCTGAGGGCCGTCACTACGCAATACGTACCCGGAACGCAATGGGTTCAACTGGGTTCAACGCATGTGAGTATGCCCCATTTACGAGGTTTGCCGTGGGACTGTACGCCCCTGGTCATATCTCATGGCTGAGATGGAGCAGCACAGAAAGGCAACTTATGGTTAAAATGTATGTTTTTATACTCAGGATCCTTTAGAGAGAACCTTTACAACATGTTTATCGAAAAGATCCACTGGATTCTTTCAACCAATAAGACTTTGCCTTGAATCTCCTGCTATCTTCTTTGGGCTCCGTGCTAATGAGGCGCTAGCCGGCAGATAGAGCGTAATTAGCGGCAGAGAAAGCTGCTAAAGTGACATTCTCAGCGCCCGGGCCCGGTGGCTGGCGAGGTCCTGCTAAGAAGCTTACAGCGCGACAAACGCCTTAATAGGTTAATCTTTAAAAAAAAAAAAAAAGTCCCCTCTTCGCTTTGACGACGCTTCTTTCTTACGTAAACATTTAACCTCCGTGTTGTTGTCTTTGTGATTGCCAACGCCATTGTCTTTGTCGTTTTTGATTGTCTCCTGGCTGGCGAGTGCCTTTCGATGTTTAATTAATGAATCGCAAACCTGAGCGCCTTTCATGTATGATTAATGTGCCGTACAAATGTGGTTCTGACTCCTAATTCAGCCCCCCCGCACACACACACATTGTGCTTCCTGCTTTCCCCCATCTCTTCTTACGTCCCTTTAGGGAGTGGAGACCCTGTGAGGGTTAGCTTCTTTGCTAACGTACTCACACTGTGTGGCTGTCATGTTTGAACATCGTCTTCTAGAAGCATCCCCAGAGTTCTCCTCCCTGGGACTTCCATGAAAACACTCTAAGCTAAAACTGGCACCAAAACAAGAAGTCCTCCTGGATGAGCTTCTCCTGAGGAATTGATCGGCGGTAAGTTTAGTCGGTGCAAGTGCTATAAAGTTTAATATACAGTCGTCCCTCGCTACATCGTGGTTCCAATATCGCTCCCTCACTCCATCGCGGTTTTTCAAAAAAATTATTAATGAATGGCGGCTGTTTCATGGTGTAATATGAGCTATTAGAAGTCAAAAATAAATGCACATTTAAGCATTTTGAGCATTTTCAAACATAAACATGTCAAAATGAATGAAAATATAAATATAAACGGTTAATGTCTGCCCGGGTTAGCGCATTTTTCGGGTAACATCCAAAATGTTTTCCTAAACCTTTGCCTTCGCTTGTGTTCGGCGGCTTGTTTAGCGTCCAAAATACCGCCGTCATCTTGGATCACGCCCCCAAGACGAAATCTGGGATACTTTCATGTGATCACGCAATGCATTGTGGCCCACGGACGCCATTTTAGGCCATCTACAGCCCACCCAACACTCTGCTTGTCGGCCACATGAATGGGCCCTCCTTTGGAATGCATTCAGAATACAGTCAGAATTTTTAGAATGCACTTTCAATATCCAGGAATAAATCACAAATTCTCAATCCCATGGCATTCTGGCTCATTCTGCTATTTTTAAATGTGTAGAAGAGCATAACATATCCCCAAGCCTGCTGTAAGGCAGGGCTCCCCAACCTCCCAAACTTTCAGGGGCACTCATTAAAAAACACACAAAAATTGTAAATACATTTTATGTAATTTGATGTAAATGGATATCAATTTTGGATATATAGGCCATCATTTTATTCAAAAAAGAATATACAGTTAGAAATTTCACAGTTTTGCATGTTTATGGTGTTTGTTGTTAGCGCCGATCTGTCCCACTTTGTTTGAATGCATCATGCACTGATAGACTACTAGGTCACACTTTACAATAAGGTACACAAAAATAGAGTAGTTGTTGAGGAACTAATGGACAACTAATGAGGAACTAATGAGGAACTAATGACCAATGGCACATACATTTAGACTTGTTACTGAGGAACTATTGAACAACGAATGAGGAACTAATGATAAAGTAGTTACTGAGGAACTAAGGCACATCAATTTAGGGCAGTTACTGAGGAACTAATGAAGAACTACTGAGTAGTGGTTAGGGTTAGGTAGGTTCGCACAAAGGTAAGATTTGATGACGCTTTGAGTGCCAATGTACATATTTGTTTGGTCCAAAACCTTAAGTTAATTCATGCTAGCGCACACATCAAACAGTGACGTTTAATGTTCTCTCTGAAAAACAAACTCCAGGCTCGATGGTGGCTCTGTGTTCATTTAGTGCTTTTAATTTGATGTTGTTCCTGTCTTACAATACATAACACAGAAGATAAATCAGATGGCTATAATGTATGCACTGCTACTATTTACAGTACATCCATTCTCATCTTCAGTAATCGTAATCTACGGCGCATGCACGACAATCCTTTCACCACAGCCCAAGCTCTCGTGTTGTTTAAGAGACGGACTGTCAGACGGTTGCTAGTCTTGTGATAACCAGTGCATGTCTCTACAATCCATTCATATAAAGCCTATATTCCCAAAGTGGGGTAACCCCAAGGGTACGCCAATTGAATAAAAATGACCCTCACAATTACGAGTGCACCTGAACGCCTCATCGCACAGAGCGCATCGTCATGGCAGAAAGAAGGAAGGAGACGCGGCATGAAGTTCTGCATTACTCTGTCTGAGTTACATGAATAAGTAAGTTTGATGATTACGTAGTGTATTAAGAGTGTTCTAATCTTGAAGGTTTAATTTCTATTGGTGATCTATGTGCGATGTATGAGACATGAGAGAGTGGAGAGTGCTCAAGCTTCAACCCATTCAAACAGAAGGATCCCAACATCTGGCTGAAATACAATATACTGTATGTAGGACCAGTACTTAGATACTTCATTCATCTCCAAGAGAAATTCACATCTTATCTACTTATCAGTGCTCATGTAAAACCTTTATCAACATTTGACTATGCACAATATACATTTTTGAATCACTTAACTTAACTATAAAATTAATTAACCAAGTAATCATGCTTAATGTTTCAATTGAATGAAAATTAAAAATGGTTTATTTTTTTTAAGTGTGCAGGAATCGGGGGTACATGGCTTCAAGTCAGATTTCTCAAGGGCTACCACTGATCTAAGGATCTATGGCTGATGCCTATGCAGCCGCATAGCTCCCTTGTCAAACTGGATATCTGGTCACATCAGTTGATCGTTCACAACCCTACTGTTCGTCCTGTACTGTATGAAGTGCCCAAACAAAGCACCCTACTGTTGCTGACTCACCATCAGTGCATCGAGTGCGACCGCTAAATAACCTGCCACGGGGTCAAAGAAAGTTGTGAGTGCCAGCAATTTGATAAAGAATGTGACAAACACTAGCAAATTCAAGAAAGAAACTCATCTCAAAGTACAAACATGGCATCCAGTCCAGTTCGCCAGGTCTCTGCCCAGTAGAGTCTTCAGTAAAGGTAAAAGTAATGTTTGTTTTCTGCATGTATAACTTCAAATTATTTTCGGTTAAATGTATTATTTGTTAATGTTGTCGGATGTCATGAACTGAGTATTTAGATTTAGATGATTTCCTCTGTGAAAAAGTTTTGGGTATTGTCTGACTTTTTGGAACGGCTTCATGAAAACCGAGGTACCACTGTATGTTCTAAAGATGTTTGAAACCCCCCCATCTAATTCTACTACAGTAATCCCACGTTTATGGCAGTTAGTTGGTTCCAGATTCCTTATTTATTAATTTTATATTTTTGCAGATAGAACATAAAAAAATCTTTTTACAACCTCCTAAATGCAGTTTTTAACATAATTAGAATCCTCTAGATATGAAATAACACCCCTATAGTTACCTTTACACTCCTATTACCCAATATAGTAGATATAATCAGACACATTAGCATTGGGAGAGTTTCTACAGTACAGTACTTCCTGTGGTGGCTGTTGTCTCATTAGTGTAACATTACTGACACCTCGTGACCAGTGTAGAATACTGCCTATCATCTTTGAATGCCACGTCTGAATGCCCTATATTTCAATTTTACTTCATTTAGCCATTTTTATGCTTGGAAATACGTACAGTTTGCTTAAATATGCATTTTTTTTACTACTAGCCTGCACTAATAGCCTAATAGCCTGCAGCCCACCACAAAACAGCATGATTTGTTAATCCATATATTTGGAAAAACATATATTTTTTAATAATACTTAGTTACATTAGATATTAATATTTTGAACCCATCCATTGTTATTAAAATGTGCTGGTGCTGATTTTAGTGCTCAATCTAGCTCATTTCAAGTGTCCCCCCCCATGAAAAAAACCTCCTTCGAGGAACACCTGGTCTTAGCCTGACACTTGCTGGCCCACCTGTGTCTCGTTTGTATGTCCTATTACCCAATATAGTATGCATAATAAGAGAAAATAAGACACATAAGACATAAATAAGACATAATATAGACTCACATGTTAGAATTGGAATAGTTCCTTGTTTTACAGTAATTCCTGCGATGGCTATTGTCTCATCCGTGTAACATTACTACCACCTGACCAGTGTAAAACACTACGTGTCACCACAATGTCTTTGAATGTCTTGTGTTTGTATTTTAGTTCATGGTTTTTGAAGAGGCGAGTGTAGCATTTTTGCTGCATAAAGACTATTTTTTTTGTAGTAATTTGCAGTAATTTATTTTCGTATCCTGAAAGTTAAGCATGTTGTCTTTAGATGCGTTACAAAATTCCATCCAGCCAAGGTAGAGCACGACTTCATCATTTATATGCCGTATTAAGAATTAATAAAGAGTACAAAGCCAAGTGTTTTGCATTTCATATTCCATCAAGTCCGTCGTCCCAGGCGAGCGGCACACCTGACGTCCTCGTAAATAATCTGCCGTGTGGTTGTGCTTTTGATTTCCGACTGACGGCCTTAATGAGTTTGAGCTCGCAGGGTCTCCCGGGTGTTTCATCTGTATGCGTGCCGCCTGTCTCTTTATGCTAATTCCCCACACTGGAAATAGATCGTAATAACAGTGACGACCCGCACATTTCATTCACATTTGCTGCTGACCGTATCCGGCAACGTGGAGCTGATTAATTGAGCATGCGTAAGAACATACAAATAACATATTTAATACTACTTTACAGCCTGCTTTCAAAGTGCCAGCTAGACTAGAAGATATTCCCAGTTGGAGATGACTTTATTATAGCCGCTATAAAAGCAAGTTCATAAAATGCATGTGCTCACAGTAGACATGCACACAATTACACACCAAATGAAGGTAAAGCTACACAAGTGGAACTGTGGGCTGAAAAAATCCATTTTCTGCACCCGACTCGTTCCTTTTTTTAAACTATAGATTGTCCCCAAGCTACAACACATACACACACTGCATCTCTTACTCCTGAACCCTGATTATTTACCTTCAAATGTTTGTCCCTCGCTCATATGTGCGCGACATCGATCGGCGTATAGAACGGAGACGCTCTTTAATGGCCTCGCACGATACCACTCTGAGCGCGGGGATCGATGCACTCGCTCATGGTGAATTTCGAGAAAGCCCCTCTTTGAAGAAGCCATTAGAGATGAGCTTCTGTGGCCAACTCACTCGCCATTGCTGAAAACCTCCCAAAATGAAACGTGGATGCATGCTAGTCATGTGTTTCATTTGTTTTGTCCAAAAACTTTCAGGGTCCTTTAATTCTTTCAACTGTGAAACAAATGGTTGGTTTAGGTTCCATCCTACTAGCAGCAGTAGCCTTGCCTGTGATACCTTTTTTGTGCTAAACAATAACGACTGCAGGTAACCATGATTAACACAGGAAAGAGAAAGCTTCCATTCTGTTATTCTCACTCAATCAAGGTGACAGTCATCTCCAACCTTTGTCCTTGTGAACACTCTCACCGATGTTAACAAGAGAATCACTGACATGAAGTCAGCTGGTCCTTTGTGGCAGGGCTGAAATGCAGTAGAAATGACTTTTTTGGGATTAAGTTCATTTTCATGACAAAGATGGACTTTGCAATGAATTGCCATTAGGCGTGTCACTATAATGGATATATAGATTTATCAAATGATTAAAAAAAACAGGTTAATAATTATGAGCCCTCAATAAATTGACATTTACGTGTATGTGCGTCTCCTCCATCTGTTAGTCTCTCTGTGGTACACAGGCTGGATGACAAGAGGGTTCACTCACAGAAGATAGCGAGCATCTTCTCAGCTATTAAGCCTCTTTGGCTCAGTGGAGGCGGGGGCTTCGTAAACGTAGCAGAAGCGATTATGAATGAAGGCACAAAAGTAATCGTTTCTAAGCCGAATGCCACAGTTCCGGTGTGGATGTGAAGCCTTCTTCCCGACAGTCAACGCTTACTGAGGCGTTTGGTCGGTGGAGTAAATGTCAAACAAAACATCGCAAAATGGTGCGCGTTCACATTGCCGCTCGCTACATTGCAAAGAAATGCAACCTTTCAACATTGTTGAAAAGCCAACAGTAGGAATTGCCTGGGAGATTCCAGCAACATTGCATTTTGGCTCACTGTCTTGTCCTTTTTTATCCACCTTGTCATGCCTGCTGCGTGGTCGTGCAGGTGTGAATGCCCGTATGCAGAGGCTGGACACTTGCAGGTAAGTAGAATGGCTTTACTGAACACTTTGCACACAGAAAGGTACAGCAACTAAAAACTCCGGTGCAAAAATAAGTCTGAATGCACCACGATAAAAACTAGAATAATAATGGATAGAGGAACTAAAAGCTACCTGTGAGATAGGCAGGCCACTGAACGAGCAGGCAGGAAGGCTAGCACAGGATCAGCGTAACACAAAGATACTAAAATGCATGACTAGAGAGTCGGCTGACATGAAGCGTAGTCGGTAGAGTCCAAAACAGAGGAATACTCCTACACCTTCCTGCAGCAGCTGAGGAGCATAAATGCAAGTCCTGATGGGAAACAGCTGCGCTCCTCCAGTGGCTCCGCCCACCTCCGGAAAACCAGCATCTGAGAGGCAGACCACAACATTGAGCAGTAAAGAGCACTTAACCAGTCTAAAGGGTCTACACACAATAAAGTGATAAGGAAAAGGCAGACATGTCACAGCAGCACGTGACACACGTGTGTCGTTCTTTTGACACCATGTGTAGGACTGGTATGTGAAGTAGTGACGTCCCGCGATTCGTGAGTGTTCAAGTAGGCGACTTCTGTGCCTCAGGTACATGATGCTTGAGTGCCATCTAGTGCCGCAAATGTGACATGACAACATGATCATTGAAGAATAATAAACCAAATGTTAATGTGCCCCGCGACCCTAATGAGGATAGAAAATGGATGGATGGATGATAATGTGGTTTAAAAAAAGGTCGACATTATCAATTATCGTCGATAAATTAAAAAAATTGGTTATCGTGACAGACCCAATTGCCATTCGTCTTATCACTCTTCTTCATCCCTTGTTACATCGTGGTTCAAATATTGTGCCGTCACACTCGCGTTTTTTAAAAAATGAATGAATTAATAAATGATCACCGTTTCGTGGTAGACAAAAAATGCATACTTGAGCAAATTGTACGTCTTCTTGGCCTAAATTAAGCTTTTCAAGCATAAAAATGGCTAAATAAATGAAAAATACAAATATAAAGCATTCAGAAGACGTGATATGAAGTGTAATACAGTATCTGTGACTTGTTGTGTGTGTCTTTAAGAGGCCTGGAAAGTGACGTTTGTGATGTCAGCTAGCTAGAGTTGATTGTAGCTGAGTGCTAGCAGCAGGTTAGCAGTGTAGAGAGTGGCCGACAGCAGCTCCTGTGTGAATGTTCACTGCATGTGTGCTCTGCTTGTTAATAGAGAGATTGAAGTGCATGGTGAGTCTCTCCTTAACCACAAACAGCGACAGTGGAGTAGTATTCTACATTGGTCTCTAGGTGTCAGTAATGTTACACTGATGAGACAATAGCCAGTCTTTGTTATCTTATTTATGTCTGCGATTCTCCGCCATTTTTTTGTAATTCTTCTTTTTATTACTACTCCGACGCTTTTTGGCGCTTAACTCCTCCTTCATTTTTCAACCGATTCACACCATTCAAGCGTCAAATCGTTCAGCTCATTCGGGAATAGGGTGCGACCATTTTTTTCAGATTTTCCAAAAATCCCCAAATTCCACAGACTTTTTCCTATTGAAAGTCAACGGGCCATTTTTCAAACTGACCACCATTCTCACATTTCTCAACCAATTCAGACCACCTCCAAGACAGAATGTTGGAGAATTGTTTTTTCTGCAAGAATTTTTGGTCTACGCCATACGGTGTGGGACTTTTCTTTGAAGAGTCCCTCAGGTGCTCCTAGGCTGTAGTGATGGGTCGATCCCGTATGAATGTGCTGTTTGAGCCGGCTCTTTGAATCTTATTCCACCGTTTTTTGTCCCCCAACTCCTCCTTCATTTTTTAACCGATTCACACCATTCTAGCATCAAATAGTTCTGTACAATTAAGGGTATCTATTTTTCACATTTAAAAATGTCAATTATTATTATTTTTTTCCCTTTTATTATTCCTTTTTGTTGCTTATTTTATTGTTTCCACCACCTCCTCAGGCTTGGGCATTCACACTCACTGTCTTCAGACGCTGCAATCATCTAGGTTTCTATTATTATTATGTCTACTATACTGGGCAATAGGAGTGTAAAGGTTATTTTGTGTCTACAGGGCTCTAATAATGCTAAAAACTGTATTAAGAAGGTCATAGAATGGTTTTCAATGCTCTAATTACAAAAAATTGAGTTTATTAACATCAAATCCTACTTTGCGGACATGCACGTATCGCGGACAGGTCTGGAACCAGTTAACCACCATAAACGAGGGAGTGTGTGCAAATTGCCTCAAAACTGAGGCAGCAGACTTTGTGAAAATGAATATTTGTCATTCCAAACGTTTTGGCCATGACGGTACATGCGTTGGCCGGTGACTGTAATGTATAGTGATTACATATAGGATGAATACATTTGGACTTTTTATGTCCCGAGCACCAGTGGGGCAATAAGAAGAAGAAGATGAGGAGGAGGATGGTGTTTACCAAGCCACAAAAATGTGAAACCTGTCGCTGCTGCGATGACAAAAGTGTCTGCAAAAAGTCATTTTGGAACATAAGTTACTTTTTTACTGCAGCACAGAGACAACCTAAACGCACTTTGGATCAATTAATTGAAGCCATTCGTCTCGGCCGTGTCAAAGCGAAGCACATCAGCGCAGAGAAACTTTGGTTGGAAGGTGTTTTGAAGGTCAGCACAATGTAAACTTTACTATTAACTATTGCACGTATCGCCTGAAGACTATGAGCATCAACCGTAACATACAGTATGTGTGCACTGCCCTCACGTTTATCATATCCTGTCCAGAGACAGTACTATAAAAGAGTGGTTGTCAACCGTTTTGCAGTGAAGTACTCCCCGCGGAATACTTGTAGCTGCGCTGTCTTATTTATGACTGTCCAAAACACTGCTCATCTGTAGTGCTCATGTTTGAAACATTTGGAATACAACTGAAATAATAAGGACATTGTCAAATCATTCGTATTAATATGGTAAAATAGCAGTGATGTGTGGCGAGGTCCATGGCTGGTGAGGCACGGACTTATTTATTTTTATTAACTGAACTGAAGAACAATTGTGGTTTTGCCTTTTATTTATTTACAAAGTATACGTGGCTTGTACTTCTCCAGGAAACATTCTGATACTTTGTTGTAAAAGTCTGATCACCCTCTGGTGAGCTTGGATACGGTTGAGTCTCCTGAAAGGGGTACCAGCTGGTGATGTGCGGAACGAGACTGAAATATCTATACTTCCGATACCAGCTCTTGGTTTTCTAAAATCGATACATCAAAATATCGTTATTTTTGGTATGTAACAGAATATGTAACAGATCACTTCAATTTCAATAATATATAATAAATAATAATAATAATAATAATTTTATGTGTTGAAATGTGTTGAAAAGCCAAATGGCTTTCAGTGGAGCAGGGCAGTGATAGTAATCGGCCACTGAAACTGCTCTTCTGTCGGGAGATGAGGCTGTGCATCGGATGATGCTGGTTGTCTATGAGGGAAAGGAGCCTCCTCAGTGTCCTTTGCTCTGCCACAGATGTCAGGCTGTCCAGTTCAGTGCCAATGACAGAGCCTGCCTTCCTCACCAGTTTGTCCAGTCGTCTGGCGTCCTTCTTCCCAGCACACTACTGCACACTAGCTATGTCGAAGGACGCTCTGCCCTTTCCTGCACACAGCATCTCTGTTGGCAGTCCGGTCCAGTTTATCATCCGGATGCACTCCCAGGTATTTGTAGGTGTGAACCACCTCCACACGGTCATCTTTAATAAGAACTGGTTCTGGGTGTGTCCTATTTCTCCTGAAGTCCACCACCATTTCGCTGATCTTGGTGGTGTTGAGGTACAGGCGCAGCTATAATCTCTTTTAGGATTTTAAATAAAATAAACATAAAAAATAAATAAATAAATGAAATAAAATAAACAAGTAATCATGATTAAATATTCAATCATTTATTGAATTATTACATTAATGAAATGCCGTATATTCTTTATGTTATGATATGAAATACACTACATTACCAGACACATTTGGTGAATTTACACCAAGCATCAGTATCGCCTGAATTGTACTCAGCATCGGATTGGAAACAAAATCATTAGTGGTATCGCACATCACCAGTACCAGCGAGTGTGCTGTCACTTGGAGGGGCATGACGCACAGTGATTTGAAGCAAAACGCCACATAAAAATATACTGCCAACACATAAAAAATAAAATAATAAACAATAATTTTTACTTTTTATCTCATAATTCTGACTTCTGTGATAGCGTGCCGTGCTGCCATGAAATATACCAAATATACCAAAATGTGATGCAAGTCTTTCTTCATAATAATCCATCCATCCATTTTCTATAGCGCTTCATCCTCATTAGGGTCACGGGGGCATGCTGGAGTCTATCCCAGCTGACTTCAGGCGACAGGCGGGGTACACCCTGGACTGGTCGCCAGCCAATGGCAGGGCACATATAGACAAACAACCATTCACACTCACATTCATACCTATGGACAATTTAGAGTCACCAATTAACCTAACATGCATGTTTTTGGGAATGTGGGAGGAAGCTGGAGTGCCCGGAGAAAACCCACACACACACGGGGAGAACATGCAAACTCCACACAGAAATGCCCATGGGAGAATCGAACCCAGGTCTTCCCGTTCTCCAGGCTGTTCCTGTATTGGCCAACGTGCTAACCACTAGACCACCGTGCGGCCCCTTCATAATAATACTTTAATTTAATATGCAAAATGGTTAGAAAATAACAACTTGAGAGAGCGACACATATGTTAAACACTTTAACTACGTCTCACGCAAACTACACAAAAGCTCATTCTAATTGCCGGCATTTATAAAAGGCATACACAGTGTTATGGAGCGTTTATTCCAATCAGGCTAATCTCCCGCTTAATATTTGAAGAGTCATTCATTAACACAAGTTCTCACAGTTATTTCCTCCAGTGTGGGGTTAATGGCTAATGTGCTCGCTAATGGCACGCACTAGGAGGGGGTGTTACCACTCTGCAGGGACGGCAAAATATACTATGTGTGTGTGTTTGTGTGTGTGCATCTTAATTAGCCTGCATTAATTAAGATGCATTCAGGTGGCCTTGACTTTCTTACACGAGCTTTTCCACTCTCGCACAAGAAGCAAAGTTAACAGGACAAATAAACCTTTAAACCAATAAATCACTCAATCACAGCTTGGACTGGACGTTGAATTAATTTTCTTAATTGCTTGCAATTTTGGGAGAACACTTTGTGGAAGACACCCCTTTTCTGTTCCATCAAGCCCATTAGGTCACATGACACGATCACTTGTGAGTATGCGTGCTTTGATCACACTCTGTTTGCCATAGGAGCACTTTATGACGCTGGAATAGTCAAGATATGACGGAAAAAGTCCCACTGTCTCACGGCACATTGTAAAAATAAAATAAACGCTAAAAATGGGGAAAACAGAGCAAAAGGCATAATGCAGTGGTGTCCAAAGTGCGGCCCACAGCGATATTCTAAAAATACAATTAAACAAGAACAACAGCAACAATGGAAAAAACAGCAGAAAGTTGACAAAAATAAGGTTGAAATATTAGGAGAATTACGAGAAAAAATTTCATCTTACGGCAAAAGAAGCCATCATTTGATGATAAAGTATATAAAGTATAAATAAAAGTATAAATAAAGTAAAAATGTTGTTCAGAAAACCACGGCATAATGTTGAAATATTGAAGAAAAAAGATGCTATTTTCGAAAGTCATAATATTATGAGAAATAAAAAACAAAGAATGGAGTTGCAAATTTTGGAAAACGTACCACAAAAAGCCACCATTTTGGGAGAATAAAGCTATAATATTCAGAGGAAAAAGTTGTCATTTTACTGGAAAATTCATGACAACAAAGCAGTAATATTCAAAAGAAAAAAATATAATTTTTAGAAGCATAAGGTTGAACTACTGATGTTATTTTCTGAAGCTGTAATATGATGACAGACAAAACAAAACAAAAAGAATGACGTTGTAAATTTTGGAAAATGAGGTTGAGGAAATGTAACATGAGAATAATGTCAAAATAAGATGGGAATAAAGTCAACATTACAAGTAAAGGAAAATGCAAATGTTGAAATACACTCCTGATCAAAATCTTAAGACCAGTTGAAAAATAGCTAGAATTAGCATTTTGCACA
Source organism: Dunckerocampus dactyliophorus (assembly GCF_027744805.1). Taxonomy (NCBI): domain Eukaryota; kingdom Metazoa; phylum Chordata; class Actinopteri; order Syngnathiformes; family Syngnathidae; genus Dunckerocampus; species Dunckerocampus dactyliophorus. The sequence goes on from NC_072824.1 coordinate 5,420,934, forward strand.
TTTGGATCTTAATGAGGTTTTAAGTAGAGCTACAATATGCAAAAGCAAGAAGGGGGAGTGAGACAAAAACATTTTGAAAAAGTCATTTATTGAAAACAACAATTAAACTGAAATAGGCTGTTTATCAGCTGATCAAAAGTTTAAGACCACAGGCTATAAAAGCCAAAATCTGCTCAAAATGTTCATTTTCTGTCAGGCATTCACACTGTCATGCCCTCCTGATGGTAAAGCTAAGAAGCTTTCTCTTTTTCAACGTGGTGGGATTGTGGAGCTGCATAAGCAAGGCCTCTCGCAGCGTGCCATTGCTGCTGAGGTTGGCTGCAGTAAATCAGTCATTCTATATTTTTCTGAAAGATCCTGAGCATTATGGAACAAAAAAGTCAAGTGGTAGACCCAAAAAAAATCACACCTGCGCTGAGCCGGAGGATCCGATTGGCTGTCCATCAAGACACAGGGCGGTCTTCCACCCACATTAAGGCCTTACTGGTGCCAACTGCAGCGCAATAACCATCAGACAGCATCTGCGGGAAAAGGGTTTAAAAAACAAAAAAGTAATTCAAAGACCTCGTCTTCTTCAACGCCACAAAACTGCCCGTTTAGACTTTGCCAGGGAGCAGCAAACATGGGACATTGAAAGGTGGAAGAAAGTTTTATTCTCTGATGAGAAAAAATGTAACCTTGACGGTTCAGATGGCTTCCAAGGTTACTGGCAGGACAAGGAGATCCCACCTGAGATGTTTTCTACCCGGCACAGTGGAGGGGGGGTCCATCATGGTCTGGGGTGCTTTTTCATGCAGTGGAACACTGGAGCTTCAGGTGGTGCAGGGTCGTCAAACGGTGGATGTGTACGTGATGTTGCAGCAGGCATCCCTCATGACTGAGGGCCCTCGTCTGTGTGGTAACAGCTGGGTTTCTCAACAGGACAACGCTGCAGTTCACAATGCTCGCCTGACCAAGGACTTCTTCAGGGAGAATAACATCACTCTTTTGGACCATCCTGCATGTTCCCCTCATTTAAATCCCATAGAGAACATTTGGGGATGGATGGCAAGGGAAGTTTATAAAAATGGCCATCAGTTCCAGACAGTTGATGCCCTTGGTGAAGCCATCTTCACCATTGGAGCAATGTTCCCACTAGCCTCCTGGAAACACTCGCATCAAGCATGCCCAAACCCATTTATGAAGTGATGAACAAGAACGGTGGAGCTACTCATTACTGGGTCCTACTGAGAACATTTTTTCTTCTGGTTTGGAGAGTTTTTTGTTATTTTTTGAGTGATGGTCTTAAACTTTTGATCAGCTGATAAACAGTCTATTTCAGTTTCATTGTTGTTTTCAATAAATTACTTTTTCTAAATGCTTTTTGTCTCACTCCCCCTTCTTGTTTTTGCATATTGTAGCTCTACTTAAAACCTCATTAAGATTCAAATGTGCAAAATGCTAATTCTAGCTATTTTTCAACTGATCTTAAGATTTTGATCAGGAGTGTATTTCGACCTGAAACCACACACACACACACACGACAACAGAAATAGAAAAGCCAGCAAAAAAAAGGAGGAGAACAAGTTTTTTTGTAATAATATTCGGCCAAATTTGTCACCCTTTGGGGTCCCTAGAGGACAAAAAATTCCCATCTACCTCCATTTTGTGATGGAAAATTACCATTAGCACCAGTGGAGAGAAGAAATAAATAGTTCCAATAACAGATCTGTCTTTTTGGGTATGTCCTTGCACTTAGCATGATGGCCACACAGGAACAGTCTGGAGATCGGGAAGACCTGGGTTCAAATCTGCGTTGGACATTTCTGTGTGGAGTTTGCATGTTCTCCCCGTGTGTGTGTGGGTTTTCTCCGGGTACTCCGGTTTCCTCCCACATTCCAAAAACATGCATGTTAGGTTAATTGGAGACTCTAAATTGTCCATAGGTATGAATGTGAGTGTGAATGGTTGTTTGTCTATATGTGCCCTGCCATTGGCTGGCCACCAGTCCAGGGTGTACCCCGCCTGTCGCCCGAAGTCAGCTGGGATAGGCTCCAGCATGCCCCCGTGACGCTGAAGAGGAGAAGCGGTATAGAAAATGGATGGATGGAATTATTGTGCGATAAATTACGACAATAATCAATCATTTCAACCTTTTTTTTAGACCACAATATCATTAAGTTTATCATTCAAGGATCACTGTGTCATGTCACATTTGAGCCACTAGATGGTACTCAAGTGTAGTGTATCTTTGTGAGGCACAGAAAATGCCCCACTTAAGAATCGCGGGGCGTCACCACTTCACATACCCTGGCTATTGCGAGATCGCGCCGCCCAGCACAATACATTCACTTTGCCGCTCAAACGCCCTAGCACATCCACACCGGACCTGTGGCATTCAGCTTACAAACTATCGCTTCCATTGCTTCCATTCATATTAGCGTGTGCTTGCTAACTGCTAGCAAGCACTCAATGTATTCAATCACTACGTAGCTAGCCCCCGCCTCCATGTACTGTGACAAAAATGCTGAATAGCTTACAGGAAGCTCACTGTTTCCCTTAATTTGACCCTCGAGCCACAGAAAGACAGTGAACGCCCCCCTACGGCTGGCAAGAGAACGGTATTTGTCGCCTCGTCGTTCACTCATTCACTTCAAGCAAAGAACACAACGTAGAGCACAGACGGGCTACACTTACTTCAGGTAACATCCTGTCTTTAATTTTCTCGTTCTTCTCACACACGCAACACACAAAAAAGGCTGACAATAGCAAAACACACGGATATTTCTTTGAGCTGAGCTCTAGTGCGACGTCCTGCATGACGGCAGTTCATCGCTTATGCGATTTTGAGGCGCATCGGAGGCGCATTTCTTCAAATTTGAACTCTTGATCTCCTGACTGTGAGGCCAGCATGCTATCCACTAGGCCACTGTTCGGCCGTGTGGAAATAATAATCATAAACAATATTAATAGCGTACATGTTAAGATTCTCAGCAGTACCTAATAACTTCAAGCGAGCACCTTAAGCAAGGAGACTTTTGTCTGGTGTGGAAAAGAAGTCTAGACACTTATTGCTTTTTTAAGATTTCAGCAAAATCAATGAGTTCAACTTTCCACTGGCTTGCAATCAGTGTAATGGAAAACTTCCACAAGCTTTTTTATTCCTCATGCCGTTCCCCGGTGACCTCGGCCAGAATCCCATCAGAAACTCCCCGACCACAATTTAAGTGGAGTCTGACACACCAGGGTCATTTTATTCCACAACTTCCTCCTCGGCTGCCTCACTTCTACTCAATTATACCTCGTGGCCGCCCCTGCAAAGGCTCTGCAGTCTGACTGCAGCCCGAGCTGGAGTCACAACGTTGGAGGTCACGCATACGAAAAAACAAAATTGGAATTGGAAACGTGCAACGCTCGCTCGGATGGATGCGCAGGAAAACAATAAACATGCACGGACGAGTCTCATCATGACAGGAAGCGGGTAGTGAAGACAACGTGGAGTCGTTGCACCTCGAAAAACTGTCGCTCTTCTACAAGATCAAACCTGCCAACCTTGAAAAGCCAAAGGATCGTGGGGAAGCTCAAACATAATGCCATTCTTTTGATGCAAGGTGTAACTTAATATAGTTTTTAAAAATAGTCTTTGTAAAGAAAAACTATTAGTGTGAATCTGTCTTGGGGGTGGGGGTGCCTGAGCATCGTTCCGCCCAGGGCGTCAATCAAGCCAGAACCGCCACTGAGTTTAGGATAAGTAAATTGAGGAGGCTAACTATATTCCTCGCTAGGTTGCGATGCTAGAGGAGGCCATCTGTTATGTCCCTGCAGTGATCCCGTAGGCTGAGCAATGTGAAGCGTAACAGGAGTGTAAAAGTGACTACTGGGGTGTTATTTCATGTCTACGGGGCTCTAATAATGTTAAAACCCGCATTTAGAAAGTCATAAACAGGTTTTCTTTGCTCCAACTACGAAAGTATTCCCTGTATTATTATTGACTCCTACTTCATGGAAATTCACTCATCAATCAATTAACTGCGATAAACGAAGGACAACTGTACAGTGTATGTAACTTAGCACAAGAAATGGGAGTGAGGCAAACAATAATTTGAGTAAGCAATTTATTGCAAACCAGCATTAAAGTGAAATAGGCTGGTCATCAGCTGATCAAACGTTTAAGACCACAGCTGGAAACCCTCCTAAAATAGAAATAAAATGTTGAAAAAAGGAGTGAGTAATGAGTAGCTGTGCCATTCTTGTTAATCAGTTGAAAAATGGGTTAGCGGGAATGTTGCTCCAGGTGGTCAAGATGGCTTGACGGAGGGCATCTGCTGTCTGGAACTGATGTAAACTTCTCTTGCCATCCATCCGCAAATGTTCTCCATTGGATTTAGATCAGGATTTAGATGCAGGATGGTCCAAAAGAGTGATGTTATTGCTCTGAAGTGCAGCAATGTCCTGTTGAAAAAGCCAGGTCATGGGGGATGCCTTGCAGCATCGCCACATAGCCAGCCGTTTGACGCCCCTGCACAAGCTGAAGCTCCATTGATTGATTTGGACATTGCATTTCACTTCAGCATACATCACATATCACAATACATAATTCCACATGTTCAAAAGGAGTAGGAAGAATAAGCTTATTCAGTCCTACCCCCTCTTGGTCTCCCATCAATTGCTAATACATTACGCAATTGTTACATACATTTCACATCAACTGCTGATACATTTGTTCATTTCCCATTCAACATGTTCCACATGCCAGCTCTAAATAACTGGAGAAAATGAGAAGAAATATAAGAACATATTACAATAAAGTTTATTTTTATAGATATTTATGGACAAATTGCTGCAAATCGCATCAAGTGTAAGAGTCATATGGCTCAGCATCGTATTTCCCAGTGGTTCAGAATACTTCTTTCTTATGTGTTGGAAACATCAACTGCTTGGACTGTTCATTTTAGTGCATTGTTTGAGTTCTTTACTCAGTCCGTTCCATAATTGGATCCCACGTACTGATATGATGATGGTTTTTAGCATTGTTCGGGCGTTTAGGTGTTTTAAGTTGAATTTTTCCCTAAGGTCATACAGTATTTGTCTTCACCTGATGAGAAAAAGGTAATTGTGTTTTTGGGGAACAGGTTATTTTTTGCTTTATGCATAATTTTATTTGTTTGAAGGTTTCCCAGTTCGACAAATTTTAACATTTGTGATTTTAGGAATAAAGGGTTTGTGTGTTCTCTATAAGGCGCATTATGGATGATCTTGACTAATCTTTTTTGTAGCACAAACAAAGTGAGTGAAGTCTGCTTTTATAGTTGTTCCCCATGTCTCCGCACAATAAGCTAGCTATGGTGAGACTAGAGAACAGTAGAGCGTATGGAGTGATGTTTGGTCCAGTACGGATTTTGCTGTATTCAATATTGAGGTATTTCTTGCCACTTTATATTGTGCATTTTTAATGTGATTTTCAACTCATTTTGTCATCTATTTTAACACCTAAAAATGTATTTTCATTCATTCTGTCAATGTCCACACCGTCTATTTATATTTGCACGTAAGTATCCTTTCTGCTATTACCAAATAGCATTATTTTACTTTTGCTTGCATCTTTTCAGTATAGTCATTTCCTCTGTGATTTTGTGACTCCATTGTTCCATTGAAGGATCATGATGGACCCCCCTCCACTGTGCCGTGTGGAAAACATCTCAGGTGGGATCTCCTTGTCATGCCAGTAACATTGGAAGCCATCTGGGCCGTCAAGGTTACATTTTTGCTCATCAGAGACTTTCTTCCACCCTTCAATGTCCCATGTTTGGTGCTCTCGTGAAAAATTCAAAGGACACAAGGACACAAGACCTTTGAAGACCAGTAACAACCTTAATTTGGGCCAAGGATGGTCCCATGTCTCAACGGTCGGTAAATGGGATCCTCCGGCTCAGGGCCGGTGACATTTTTTTGGAATCTACCACTTGACTGTTTTGTTCCATAACCCTCAGGATTTGAAATGACTGTCTTAGTGCGCCCAACCTCAGCAGCAAATGGCGCGCTGCGAGAGGCCTTGCTTATGCAGCTCAACAATCCCACCGCATTCAAAGAGAGAAAGCTTTTGCTCTCTTACGGCCATCTGCAGGGGGGTACTTCTCAGAAAAGGCTGAGTGGTTGCTTTGAAAATGTCTTTCAACATGACATTTTCCGAGGGTAATGTGAATGGTAATGCTTTAATTTCATTTTCAACATGCACACAGGTTACATCGGAATACGTCACTTGTTAGAATTCACAGTTCCACAAAGCAGTAGGAAGAAGCAAAGCGTATTTAATCCTACCCCCCTTTCACATTTCACATTCAATTGCTAATACATTTGTTTGTGCACTTCCTGTATTCAACATGTACCATTTACCACTTCCCAAATAGAAAGCAAATTGAAATACCTTAAGAAAATGATTTGATGGTATCACAATGTGTTACAATAGGGGTTAAGGGTTGTGATAAATTGATAACTTATGTAACATTGATCATAAATGACAACATATATAATACTTACTGATGGAAAGTTGAAATCGAAGTTGAAACGTTAGCTCTGGTTCCGTATTGGCTGCCTGAGAGTAATTCATTCTTATTCATACATTTGTCTGTTACTGAATAGCTTTAGTATCACACTCAACAACGTCGGTCTTCTTCGGGTCTCACTGTACACACTGGCCTCCCTTGCTCATCCAACCAGCACTCAGAACACAGTTTAGATGCATTCACGGACTTGCGGTGAGTCGGATATTTCAAACTCTTTTCGAAAGTGCACATTTCTTCCACTCCAGTGTAAAAATAAAAATAAAATTCACCAAACTCAGAGAAGGGGGCTGCAACAACGCGTCTAAAGGGCCGCGAGTTGCCGACCCCTGCCATAGAACAACCATACTCCCTGTAACACCTAAAGCACAGACCATTTGGCTAGTGTGAGCGACTCCATAAGATGGGAAATAATCCACAAAATCAGAGAAATTGCAGTGAAACGGAAGAATAGCAGTGATGGGATAAGCAAACAGGACGTGGCTCAAAAGTGCAAACAGCGAGGACTAGGAGAGGAAGGGGGAATTGCGGTAGGATGGCCGAGTGTGACCACAATAGGTGAGTACTCCGTAAAGTATCAGATACTTCTTGACTTTTTTCGATTATGAATGCAGTCGTCAGAAGCTCAAAGCACCAGCCATTTCTCTCAAGTCGTACTTATACTGTACTGCTTACAACCACATGATACCATGTCATGGTATCTGGGGGTTGTTATGATATGCTGTTATGTATTAACCAGCCTGATAGCGCTTTCTTTTCTCACCATTTGGCTTTACAACATAAGCTCACAGCAGTCAGTATTGCATTTTCCAATATTTATCAGCACGTGCGCACACACACACACACACACACACACACACACACACACACACAGCAGTTCTTGCCTGGAGTCACAAAGGAGTAAAAACGTCGTAGGAGGTGCGAATGAATGTTAATTATTCATTCAAACAGACATACACACACAGCCCTATAGGTGGTGAATAACAAAGGAGCTCATTAATTAATAATTGTTGCAAGTTTTTACCGCCAATCTAATCATTACACTTGAGCGTGCACGTGCAATAATATCATCTAGTATCATAACTTGATATTAGGAATGTCCGATAATATTAATATTGGCCGACCGATAAAAATGATGACATTGGTTCATATCGGTATCGTTTTTTTCTGCTGATAATGATGATGACTAAGACGCCCTCCTTTAATACTTCTAATGTTATATTTTTTATTATTTTACTTGACTACAGTCGCCCCTCGTTTATCGCGGATAATTTGTTCCGACCGCCAATTTCCGTGAAGAAGGAATTGATATTAATAAGATGAATATTTTCATATTTAGAGCATAGAAAGCCTGTTTATGACTTTCAAAATATGTCTTTAAACATTATTAGAGCCCTGCAGGCATGAAATAACACCTCAATAGTCACTTTTACACTCCTGTTACTTTTTGTTTACATCATATTGCGCAGGCTGTGGTATCACTGCAGGGACATGACAGACGGCAGTTTGTCGCCTTAGGATCTGTGATCTTCAGCATTTACTGGGGCGGTTTGTAGCTGAGTGTGAAGCTTCTGGGATGAGACTCAGCACCTCCAAATCCGAGGCCATGGTTCAGTCGGACAAGGGTGGATTGGACCGTTTGGGTTGGGAGCGAGAGCCTGCCCCAGGTGAAGGAGTACAAGTATCTCGGGTCTCGTCCACAAACAAGGGGAGGTTGGAGCGTGAGGTCGAATGGCGGATCGTCACAGCATCTACAGTAATGCGGTCGCTGCACTGGACCGTCGTGGGGAAGAGAGAGCTGAGCCGGAAGGCAAACTCTCAATTTACAGGTCGAGCTATGTTCCCATCTTCACCTGTGGTCATGATCTTTGGGTCTTGACAGAAAGAGCAAGACCGCGGATACAAGTGGCCGAAATGAGTTTCCCCTGTAGGGTGACTGGACTTACGCCTGTTTTATGCTTTACGCATCCGCAAGGTCCGTGCCGCTCCGTGTGGACAAATTACGTTGTTTTCAAACCCCGCCCCCTCGAGCGGTCCTTTTCATGCGGAAAATTCCCGCGCCGCACACCTCCAAATTTTTCTAACTACCCGGACGGAGACACGTGGGAAAAAAACGGCAGACGAGCAGGAGCTCCTCGCAGCTAAGTACAGAAATACCGGCAGTTATATGAGGCAGCCTACCCTGACGCACAGCCGTTGTTTTGGTTTTATTTTCTTTCTTTTTATTGCCTTTTGGAAGCACATTCTCCCGCCAAGATACAAGTCCCTGTGGTGGGAAGAATGACGAGCTGCGACTACAGCCCTCCTATTCAAAGGACGAGTGCACCAACTTCTCTTCCTTTTCTTACCACACAATTCCTCTTCTTCAAGAAGTAGACGCACACGTGTCGCCATGTTGGAAGTCAAGTAAACAAAGGCAAACTTCTTCCTCTCTAGTTTAGTACCGTGGTAGACGCGTGTTTTCGATACACTGCCTCCTGCATTTTGGGAGCAGACACCGCGCGCAATATAAAGTCACACGCGGTCTCTGGAGTGGAAAGTATAACCCAGCCTTTACCCTAAGAGACAGGGTGACGAGCTCAGCCATTCCAGAGCGGCTCCGAGGAGAGCCGCTGCTCCTTCAAATCGAGAGGAGCCAGTTGAGGTGGCTCGGGCATCTAGTCAGGATGCCTCCTGGACATCTCCCTGGTGAGGATGCATGCCCAGCTGGGAAGAGGCCCCAGGGCAGACCTAGGGCATGTTGCAGGGATTATGTCTCATAGCTGGCCTGGGAACACCTTGGTGTCCTCCCGGTGGAACTGGAAGAGGTGGCTGGAGACCGGAAAGTCTGGGCTTCCCTACTGAGAGTGCTGCCCCCACGACCCAGACCCGGGAAAGTGGAAGAAAATGGAATGGAATGGAAAGTCTGTTCTAACGAGAAAAAAGTCCCAATTTACGAGAATAAACCTGTAATACAGGACTTCCGCTACATGCAATGGATGGTGGCGGGCGCCACGGCTCAGTAAAAGCCGCAACTTCTTGTTTTTTGTTGTTTTTTTATGTGAAAACGATGTTAAGTAATACAGTGTGTGGATCGACATACTGTATATGCTATATCAGGGGTGCCCATTACGACGATTGTGAAGGGAGTGTGGCGTCATCTGCATCATTACTGTCAATTCAGTCCCCTCCTGGTTCGCTCACGTGCCGTGGCGGCGGAATAAAAACAGTGCAGAACAAGCATCCACACATGGATAATGGAGCTTTCATCTTTATTATTCCGATTACGGATAAACTAACTCAGCGGTAAGATGCCTAAATCCATAACAAAAGTTATCCGCTCACTTGGAGCGGCTTTTTATGTAGAAAAAAAGTAAATTGTTTCACGGCTGCGCTTCGCGTCATGAACTATTTCATGATGACTTGGAAAACGTGGCCATTGCTGAAAGCTTTTGAATATGTTGCCTTGACTACAGCCGCATTGTCTTTTGCATAATCATTTCATTTCTCGTACACAGTATCTGTAATGTAGCGCAAATGCTAACTGGACGTAACACATGATGAACACTATACGTAGCCATTTTCACTGACATACTACTCAGTTTATGTACACAACTATTGAGGATTTATGTGTCATTATCTTTATTGCCATATTGATTTGAATTGTGAATTGCTGAATGATATCAGCTATTTTGATGACCTGTAAACTTTGAAACTGTCAATGTGAAATACTAATCATTAGTATTTAGTATAGTAGTTGCAAAGTTTACTGCTTAGATGTTATATATTTATAAATAAAATTCATCAATATATATATATATATATATATATATATATATTCTCTATATTTATAGTTGGAGGTAGATCTTTGGAACAAAGCAGCCCACAGACTGAAAAGTGTGAGCACCCCTGTGCTATGTAGATACATTATTATTTACATGTTGACCACAATTAATTAATGAATCAATCAATTTAAAATACAATATCTATTTAAAAATCCTAAAAACGTTTCACTACACTTTATTTTGAAAAACATGCACCAGAATCACCTGTCTGGCCTGTCGGCACTTGAGTGGAAGAAAAGGCAGAGAGAAAAGCATTTAAAGTTAATGAATGCATTTGTTGTTCAAGCCTGTGAAAACGACCCTAATGTTGACATTATTACCGACAGTCAATTTAAATAAAAAAAAAAAAAAAATCCTGCCACAGCGACGCGACGCACCTCCCATGCAGCCCACCACCACAGCTTCAAAAAAATCCTAGGGGAAACCCTGTAATATTTTGAGGGAAAATGTCATTCTACTAGCATACACTTGAAATATTACATACAAATATATATTCTTTTGAAGTTGTAATATTATGAGAAACCAACAGTTGAGCTATTTGGAAAATTTAACAAAAAAATTTGCAAAAATGGAAAAAAAAAAGAACAAAGAGTGAAGTTGATATTAATAATAGGCCTTTTCACATATATCACAAAGCGGAGATGCAGTTTTTCCTTGAAATACTGCTTAAAAAAATATCAAAGTAGCCCTTGAATCCTTTCATTTTTCAGTACATGACCCTCGTTGGAAACATTTTGGACACCCCTCTTCTACAGTGAGGGATCAGTAAGGCAAGAGGATCCAGAACTGGATGGAACTGGAGCAGCAAAGTGCCTCGCGGGGTGAAGACAGTAAAAAGGTTTATTTTACTGGTAAAAGGACACACTTTGCACCATCGAGACCTTCACGAAGCAACGCTGCCTCTGCAATTCATCCTTCAACCGACCGCGTGTGCAGCATGTAGCATATACTGTGTGATCAGATCAATGTTTCCACCGATAAGTATTGCTTGGCTGGACGTGTGTGTGATTTATGGCCTCAATTAAAATTCTTCTGTAAAACTGGGCTCTTTTTGACCGCGTGGACATTTATGAACATGTATATTGCACAACAACATCAGCAGCAATAGAACCAACGTTGTGGTAGCATTTAAGTGCAAACTGCAGGGTCAGCATTAATAGCACGGATGAGGTGATTGTAAACACCAGTAAAACGTAACAAGTATAATATGCATGACATTTTAAAGCGCACACAAAGCCAGATGAAGCTGCCACACACGGTACTTAAAACTCAGGAGGCTGCCCACAGCCGCAGCTTTTAATGTTTTTTGATGCTCCTTATAGCCCTTGTTTACAACACACTCATTAGATGTATTCATGCTTGATGTTCCAAAATTGGTTCTGTTGCTGCTGTGTTGTGCAATACTTCATAAATGACCAAAGCTTGATGTAAGGCCAGCAGAGACCAAAACAGTGGAATAAAAGGTTGTTGTCCGTGGTTTTGACGTTATAATTCATCGGTTCAATGCCAGTCCAAAATGTACTCACTCATGATGACGTTTCAATGCGCCATCTTGTGGATTCATCTGCGGGAAAGAAACAGCAGATGCGACAAAGCAATGCAGCAAGCTGTGAGTGACACATTTTGCAAGAAGTCCATCAACATTTAAATATTGGCTATTTCAAATATATAAGGGACTTCACAGGGATATATATGCATCTATATTGAGGGAAGACATTTACCACACTTGCCTTGCCTGTTTTGGGGCTTGTTAGAGCCACGTGTTTCTGTGGTCTTATCTCATTTGGTGCAAAAATAGAGGCCCCCCGGTGGCTCATCCTCGCCCCATTAGTGCCCTCTGATATGGGCAGCACTCACATAGAGCAGATGGTCCACGTCCCAGGTGGCACCCCCTGTTAAAGTGTCAGGTGAGGCACAAAACTGCCCCATAGACACTTTTCACAGGCTGCATTCACAATGCAGGTCTTCATAGCCAATTCAAGTGCAAGTGCCTGTATTAAAAATTTTTGGAGATGTATTTTCAAGTCAGCTTTGTGGGTTAATGTTAACAGACACCTGAAACAACCTGCAAGTACACAACATCCATCCATCTATGCCGCTTCTCACCTATTATCACGGGGGTATCCTGGAGCCTATCCCAGCTGACTTCGAGCGACAGGCGGGGTACACCCTGGACTGGTGGCCAGCCAATGGCAGGGCACATATAGACAAACAACCATTCACACTCACATTCATACCTATGGACAATTTAGAGTCTCCAATGAAGCTAACATGCATGTTTTTGGAATGTGGGAGGAAACCGGAGTACCCGGAGAAAACCCACACACACACAGGGAGAACATGCAAACTCCACACAGAAATGCCCAAGGAAGAATCGAACCCAGGTCTTCCCGATCTCCAGACTGTCACTGTTTGGCCAACATGCTAACCACTAGACCACCGTGCGGCCCCAGTACACAACATGCCAACATAAAAGTAAAAAAACAGAATATAAAACATTGGGAAAATGTTTACTTACGCTCATGATGATAGGATAGGGTATCACCCATCTGTCTGCACTGGCAGATATTACATTCATATCAGATTTACCACATACGATTGATGCCATGTTTGCTAAAGTGCTAACATTACACTCACATTTTAACAGCAGCATCATGCTGACTTAACCTAATGGCTAAAAAAAAGCAACAATCAAATTTACAGCTCCCATGGCTGTCGCTGATGGATAGTTGGCAGAGATGTGTAGTGAAGCCTAGTGTTTGGCAGAGTAGACTTTGATTTATTAGTATTCATAGTATTAGCATTCATTTGTATTTGTGAGTGAAACAATCATTAATATGTCAGAATAACAGTCCAGTAATCCCTCGTTTATCACGGTTAATTTGTTCCAGACTTGACCGTGATAAGTGAATTTGATTAGGATTCAATATTAATAAACTGAATATTTTAGTAGTTAGAGCACATGTTGACTTTCTGAATACGGGTTTTAACATTATTAGAGCCCTCTAGACATGAAATAACATCTCAATAGTCACTTTTACACTCCTGTTTTTCTTTGTTTACACCACATTGCATCCTTCGTCTTGCCTCTGCCTCGTCCCTGCTATGCTCACTGAGGGACAATACGGAACATCTTTTTTTGTCTGATCTTTCCATCGCCCTGAGTACCAGCCATTGTTTCTGTGGTCCAAATATCAAGACTCTGCCAAGATGGAGGGTGAGCACCCTGCATACTGATCTGCCGCCCTGCGCCTCACTCTGATTAAAACAACAGCCGAGAGACAGGCTGGCGCTAAAACAGGAAGGAGACGCAATGAGAGGTGAAAGACTCTGCAAAGGAAGGGAGATGGGAAAGGCAGAGAACTCGTTAAACAAAATGCCGGCTTGGCTGCGATGCAATCATATGTCAAGCCCCCCCCCCCGACCCTGCTAGCGAGATAGTAGGAGGATGTGTATGTGTGTGTGTGTGTGTGTGTGGGGGGGGGCATGCTGGTAGAGACATTGTCGAGAAATCCTAAAGGTCACAACAAAACCAGTTGCCATTGAGGAGGAGGACCGAGTTAAGTGGAATGTATCTCACCACCAATGAAAGGCAAATGGAACTCTAAACCATGCGGGTCAAAGTTGAGATGACATGAAGGAATATGCTTTAAATGTGTCCATCCATCCATCCAGCCATCTTCTTCTGCCCATGACGGGTACATGCAATGCAATGAAGTGGCCTAAACAATGGACCCTGGCGTAGATGACTACTGACATCATGCATTTTGTCAGTGCCTGCGACAAACTAAATAAGCCGCTATGACTCCAAAGGAGCTTGCAAGTGCCAGCAACATTTCAAAGGGCAGCAGCCTAAGCAGGGAATCCCGGCTACTTTGTACAGTTACTCCCGGCACCTGAGTGAACTTCACTCCCAAACTCTAGTCAAATAGTCTCATTTGTTAGTGCTGTTTTGTGCAGTTAAAATGAACGTTTGTGCTGCTTTCGTTTTGGAGTTACTACAGTTTATGGGTCAACCCAAGTTCACCCAGCACAAATGAGACTATTTGACTCCAGTTTGGAGTGGGGTGGTGGGCCAACTTCACTAAGGTACTCCCGGCGGATCCCGAGCCGTTCAGTTGAGAGACATAGTCTCTCCACCGTTTCCTTGGTCTTCCTCGATGCCTCCTACTGGTCAGACGTGCCCTGAACACCTCCCCAGGGAAGCGTCCGGGAGGCATCCTGACCAGATCTCCGAGCCACCTGACCTGGCTCCCCTCAATTCGGAGGAGCAGTGGTTCTACTGCGAGTTTCTCCCGGATGACAGTGCTTCTTACCCCTTTTCCACTGTAGAGAACTTTATTGTTGGTGCTGGATTAAGTCCGAGGCCGGGGTGGAACCGTGTTGCCTGCAAACTGACTCATCGCCTGTTTAATTTTCCATTGTCCTGTGGAGCCGTGTCATTACGTCACAGGGGTTACGCCTCCAGGAAATTTCAAAACATATAACCCACTATAGTCCTTGGCACTAAACATTATTTATAGTTCAAAATATAAATAAAAGATGCAAAATGTAAAAAACTTGCAAAACATTTTAACATAAAAATTGCATGTTGCAGGGTTTGTGGGGAGGATGATCCATCTCATCACTGTTGTTTGTCTCATGCAGAGTACCAAAAAAAGACAGCTTCAGGTCGAACCAACTGTGGAACGCTGGCAATGGAAAACCGAAGCTCTGGGAACCAGCTCCAAAAAAGTGCCGAACCAAGCAGAGTGGAAAAGGGACACTAACTCCGTTTTCTCCAGGATGACAGTGCTTCTCACCTTACCTCTAGGAGAGAGACCAGCCACTCCACGGAGAAAACTCATTTCGGCCGCTTGTACCCACGAGCTTGTCGTTTCGGTCACTAATCAAAGCTCATGACCATAGGTGAGGGTAGAAACGTAGATCAACCGGTAAATTGAGAGCTTCGCCTTTCGTCTCGGCTCCCTCTTCACCACAACGGACCAATGCAGAGTCCTCATCTTTGCAAGCACTGCACCAACCTGCCTGTCGAGCTCACATTCCATCCTTCCCTGACTGCTGGAGATGGCACTCCACCCTTTTCCGAACGAGAGCCATGGACTGGGACTTGGAGGTGGTGATTCTCATCCCAGCCGCTTCACATTCAGCTGCAAACCAATCCAGTGAGAGCTGAACATCACGTCCCGATGAAGCCAGCATCATCTGCAAAAAGCAGAGACCCTATCCTGCAGCCAAAAAAACGCATCCCCTCAACGCCCTGGCTGCGCCTACAAATCCTGTCCATAAAAGTAATGAACAGAATCAGTGACAAATGGCAGCCCTCACTGGAAGCGAGTCAAAACTTTTGTCTTTAAACATGTCATCATCCAGAAAAACAAAAAGTAATCCTCATTTGCAACCTTTCTGACGGTCTGTGTTTGTTGCTTGGTTTCCATGACAACCACAGCAAAACTGCAAATGAAGCGCTGCTGAACGGCCAGACGTTGGGATATCATAGACAAGGTCATGCGATGTTCACTATGCGGGGCTCGTTAAACCTCTCTGACCTCAAATAAACTGTTAACTCTTCTACTCTTGAAGCTCTGCACACAAAAGGGTGACAATGTGTCAAAACATGCAACTCCGCCATGTTAAGCTATTTTCTAGCAACTGCACCACATGGTGGCGCTGTTATTAAACCCCCCTAAAGTCAGATTGACAAGCATGTAGGTGTAAAATTTAAGCATAATCGGTTGAATAAAAATGGCCGTTATCAAGCAAAACGTCTTAGCAGAGACACCTAACTGCCTTACAAAGCATTTTGCCCACAGCCCATAGGGGGCACCACTAATGACACTTACAATCATGTAAAAAACGTAGGCCAGCCCACCTGTTCAACGCATGGCTAGTACGGGTGCAACAACACAGAAAATTCACAGTTTGGCTCGATTGATACTTCAGTGTCACAGTTTGATATTTTTGCGATACTAAAAAACATGCCTTTTTGAAACTTGACATTACTAATGTTTGTTTCAACCCAAATGTACAGTTTTTAAATTAAATTAAATGTATCTGGTGCATACCTGCCGTGTGCAACATGGCAATAAAGATAATTACAGTAGATAAAGATAATTGGTTCTGTTCATAGATTGAATAGTATTTCAATCAAACTACTAAGAGTTCATTATTTCCTCAGTTCATGTACACATCCTGTCTACAATTATGAAGTCATTTTAAAAAATCAAAATGACAACCCAGCCAAAGTCAAGGCAACACATAAAAATGTTAATCCATAGGAAGACTTTTCAATTCATGGTGAAATAATCGCAGCAATAACAGTGAGTGTAGAAAAACACATTTCCACAATGGAGTTCAGGACCACAAGGTGCAGTTGACCTTTTTTTTTAATGTTTTGCATGCAACGAGCTGCTGCAAATGCAATGAGGACTTTTATTGCATGGACATGCATCTTACTGCTGACTTATTTTATGAGAACTGAACTTTTGCATCACAGCAGCCGCTCATCGGTGCTGCTTGTAGGGACTTTCATTTTTACTGCGGAGGTGCGACAGCAAATCAAGAAGGGGCTGAACGATATCGTGTGACGTTCGTGACTTGGGTTACAGTATCGTTGGGTCGGCACCACTGTTCGATACAGATACATGTATTGTTGCACCCCAAATGGTTAATCAACTGTAATGTGCAGTGAGGATGTGTGGTCCTGGGGGGAGTACTTACATGGCAGCTGTCCCCACGATGCGGAAACATGGCAGAATGTGCGGGTCACTAGGTGATAGTGTCTTTAAGAAACAAAAGATCAGCTCGCAAGGAGGCAACAAAAAGGAGCAGTGCAGAGAATTAACTAAAAAATAGCCAAAGATAACACAACAACAGAAAACGAACAAGGGACTAGGGAGTGCCGCTAACTTGCGCTAACCCTTGAGAAGACAAGAGGATGCAATGTGACTAACAGAGGCGAAAACCTGTGAATACATGTGAGTAACGGAGGACCAGGTGGTCTCAGGAAACAGGAGTGAATACACAATCTGGCGTTCAGTGGTATCTAGTTGTATCAAGAGCAACCAGGAACACATGCACGAATAAAGAGTGTAGGAAACACAACAAACCAGAAACTATACTCAAATAGCAGGAGGGCAGGTGTGCCCCGCTGCTGTGCCTTCATTGAAGTCAAGGGATGGAACTAAAGACAACACAGGAAATGGAGGGAACAAAAAAAACAGGAGATAAGTGAAAATAGAAATAAATTGTCATGCAGAATGTGAAAATGAGCATTGTGAGCCCCCTGAAGAGACGTCCTTCATTGGAATCCTGCAGGTGGACTCCAGTTCTTGCTGGGTCCATTGGCTTTTTCAAGCTTTTGTCTCAACAACCTGTGCACGGAGCTCTGGGAAGATATCACAGAAAGACAATAATTCGCCAATTACATTCTTTGAAAGCTCAAAACAGGAAGTGCCATGTCTGTCACCTGTCATGCCTGGTTCTTCCGGGTCCTCACATGGCCTGAATGCGTCCTCTCAGGTATTTCTTCGCATCACCTGCACTATTGTCTGTCTTGCAACAGTGTGTTATCTTTCATGTCACGTCCTAGCATTCTTAATTTGTGCTCTTGCTTCTTTGTTACCAAACTCTGTACTCGTGTCTTTCCAGTCCTCCTGTATGGGCCAGAGACCTGACCCTTGAACAACAACCTGGCAGCCAGGCTCGACGGGTATAATATCTGAGTCCTCAGAAGGATCGAGGGAGCAATCGGAGATTGGAGAGCAGACACAACAACTTCCTGTCTCTCGACTTGCCCCAGAGGCGCCTCCTGCACCCACTGGCTTGGCACTGTCGCTCAGGATCTGAAGGCCTGCGATATGTACCTAAAGAAGCCTGACATCTTGTCCAGGACAGACCAGAATAATCAAAAGTCAAGAAGACTAAGTAAGTAAGTATTTACCTCCCGACTCTTTGAGTCCTCTTTCCTGAGTCCACATCCTAACGGAGAGGGGTTGATTGGCTTATCCAATACAGCTTGTAGCAGAGCCTACCTCAGATGAGTCCTTCTTTTATTTGTTGCCTTGTCATGATTAGCATTTTCATCTCTGGTAGCCTTGTGAAAGCGTATACATGAAAAATACAAGGGCACAAGTTCTGTCTCCTGTCCTGTTTTCGTCCACGTTCTGGACTCCCCTTTGACTTTTAGACCATCTCGACTGTTACTTTAATTTCTGGTGTACAGTGTTTCCTCATTTATCGCGGCGGATCGGCTCCCAAAGTGAAATCCGCAAAGTAGCCTACTTTATTTGTTTACAGTTTTTATATTTGTTTTAAGGCTGTAAAACCCCTCACCATGCACTTTATACATTTTTCTCAAACTGGCATTAACATTGTCTCACATTTAAAATTTTGTTTGAATTTTAATGATCAATCTACTAGGTTGGACAAAATAAATTAAGTGACTCACGTGTGACTGTGCTTCGTCCTGGTGCCGTTCGGCTGTAGCGTTTTTGTATCCTTGTTAAAACATATTGCTCCGGCCGCCGTCCTCCTCGTCCTACCCCATTAGCCGAAGATTCATTTAGCCGGTTAGCTTCTTCTTCTATTGTTTATTGGCGGTCAGCAAGCAGCTCACGCAGTTAGCTAGCGACAGCGCGAAGGAGATTGATTGACAATGGACTCCAGCCAATCAGGACGCAGGACACAATGGGCGGGTTCTCCCTTAGCCAGTAAGGACTGTATAAGGCTCTATATTTAGCATGCTATTGTCTGTGGGTTCCTAATATGCCCGTAAAGGCACATAAACACACAGGAAGAGGACAGGAAGAGCTGCACACGTCTTCAACATGAGTATACAACACCTTCTACTGGTAGCAGTAGTAAATACAATAACACACACGCAACATAGCACTGATAGATTGCTCAAATGCACCACAAGGACACAGAACACAATGTGCGTTCAATCGCTGTTAAAAAAATACACAAAATTACGCTTAAAAAATCAGCGAAACAGCAAATCCGCAAAAGGTGAAGCGCGATGTAGCGAGGGAACACTGTATTTCACCGTCCAAAAAATCCAACCCAAGTTGTTGAGGTTTCTTCCTGCACTGAATGAATCGGAATAAATAAAGTAAGCACACTAAAGTTTACGGATGCGTCAACAAAAGCAACGGCGATGTTGTTGGTAAAAGAATTAAGAAAAGTGTATCTTTATGTTCACAGAAGAAAGTCACAGTATTTCATTGAATTATTCATGTGAGGTACATCCACTCAGATTACACAACCATATATACTGCATGTATATGTATACCTCTATATATTCATATATATATTTAGATCTGCTGGGTGAAAATACAGGAAATCATGCAAATATAACACTTTATTTCATTTGTTGTCGCCTCTAAACTCCGAATTCTCGCGGTAATAATAATAATAATTACAAGTCGCCATTGCACAGTCCCCCCGACCATTACAGAAAAAAAGATCCCCACCTCCCACATTCCCCCCCGAAACATTTGCCACCCAAACACAGAGAGATAACAGGCTCAGTAGAAAAACAGTCATTTCTTCCTACATTTTTGTACAAAATTCACAGATTTATCTCCAAGCGGCGCTCCAAACCTCTGTGGAAAAGACAAGGAATAAACCAGCTAGCGCTGTCGGTATGCTACGATGCCGCATGGGAAGTGTTGTGTTGCCACGTCATGGCTACCCTCTGAGCAGCGGCTGCTAGCTGGACCAAGCTGACGCAAATAGTCGAGACATGCTAGTGACATGATGGGGAGCGGGGGGGGGATTGATTTAGCATTATTCGTGCACGTTCAAGCTTTAAACGTTACCTAGCAAATCACGACAAACTGCACATGTTACTGTACTGTATGTTATCCTGACCATGCAATGAAGATTAAAGTGAACCAAGCTAGCAAGCAGTCGAGACATGCTAGTGACAAGTAAGGTGACATACTGACACCGAGAAGGGAAAACATTTTGCATTTTTTGCGACTCTCAATCTTTAAGCTTTATCTTGTGAATCTTGACAAATTGCACAATTGGTCATGTTGAGCACGGTTAAAGCTGACGTCCATCCAAGGCATGTCTGACCGGTAGGACCCAAGACACCTTGGAGAGACTATGTCTCTCAACTGGCCTGGGAACGCCTCGGAGTAGCCGGGGAGGGGGAAGTCTGGGCTTCCCTGCTTGGTTGCTACCAAACCTCGGCTACGCGGCGGAAGATGGATGGATGGATGCTTGCTATATGTCACTTTTTTGTATGTTTGCCAACTAAATTGCGTGTTGTGTATATGCACTGCACGTTGTCCGACCCAATGAAGATGGAAAATGCTGAAGATGAAGATGAAAAAAACGTGCCTTGCATTGGGGGAATTTCCGTCGTTTGATGTGCACATTAGCCCGTGTGATCGCGTCGTCCATAAGCGCCGCGTACACAAACATACACGTTGGCAGAGCGTGCAGTTTGTCTGAATTAGGACCATTAGAGTAAACACACACGCATTTGTCAGTAATGTCATGCAACAGTGCACAAGTGTGCACCCGCACATGCTACATCATCATTAGGGCCCTTAAACAAACTATTTAACAGAGGAAGTAACTTTGTCAGACCAAACCAAGCAAACCTGATTCTGTTTTTGATACTATGGAACCTCTAAAGCCTCTAATGTTGCACTGTAATTGTTAATCAAGGTTAAATGAAAACTTGAGTGTTTATGTGTGTTGTTGTTTATGTGTTATGTGTGTTTATGTGCTGCATTGATACAGTACATCACAGAAAGACTGTTCTTGATTGGTCCTCTAGCTAAGCATCGTTTCACAGAGACTATTATTTGCAGCTAATTTAGATGAAGATGATAGCTAAAGGCGTCGTGAGAAAAATGTGGTGGCCTTATGTCGGATGTGCGAGAGGGGCGGGGGTGGCGGTTTGTCACATGGGAGTGTCACCGTGGCGACGCGGCAGCAAAAGTGAGCTAAATGGACTCATTAGGCTTATGTGATTAGATGTGTGCGGCTAGCAGATTAGCAGATAGTAAGTAGATTAGTCATTCATAGAAGAAGCAGTCGTAAGAAATGAGGCTCACTCATTAAGATGACGATATTACGATTAAGAAAAACCCATGAAGCTGCCAGCGTCCAAACCTGCAAAATCTTCAAGGACTGGGATTAGGATTGTTTCGCCAGTAGAACTTGAAATGGAACATTTATCAATTGTGAAAAATGGATTGTTCTAGGCTCGGCTCACACTTAAAAATGTAGGGCGTGCTCACACAAGGCCAGGGGTCCTTAATAGTCGGCCCGCGACCCACCAAAGCTTTTGATTTGACCCACCAAACATCTCCACAATAATGTAAACCGATTCATATTGAACAATAGTTTATACAATGATGGAAAGCATCACTACACTTCATAAAATAAACTCTGCCAACGATCTGCCAGTCAGCTACAGACACGTGAGCGGTAAGTTTGATCATTTTGTTTGTTTTCAGTGACTATGCTGACCTAGACTGATTGTAAATTGTAATGTTAGCACTGTAGCTCACAGAGGTATACTAGTGTTGCTAACATTTGTGTCTTTCTGTCTCACACCTTAACCATCTATCATCTATAACACCGGACAAGTGCAGAGTTACAGTGTATTACCTTAGTTAGCTATACATCTTTAAGCTAGCAGAAGGTAACTTAAAGTGTGCAACGTTCAGGCTGAAACAACTCCTTGCCTCTCAGGAGCCATCATCTCTCTCCTCATCATCTGCTACAAGCACAAAGCTAACAATGTGTCTTAAAAAGTTTACGAGCATCACAGCACCTCCATCATTGAAGCAGTCTGACAACAGTCTGCTCGGCTAGCTTGAGCCAATCTGGCTGAGTGGCTCTATGACAAGCTACATGTCAGACGGAGGGAATGAGATGGAAAGAGCTCGTTAATTAGCCACATTTGCTTGTCAAAATGCACGGAGTGGCCATGCCAAGCCTTCTGCAGCGGCTGTAAACAAAATGACGTGCTGATGTAACACTGGACAAACCGCAGTCACACACTACGAAAATATTTGGTAAAATGCCTTTGCAACCTCGAGTGGACCAATTCAGCCCTCATTTCTTCTTAAATTCTCTTTTTGCAAGACGATTGAGACGTTTACCAGTTGTTTCTTACCGAACAGGAGCATACTTAACAGTGAGTGCCAGCTGTATGTCATGGCATTTTAATTCCAATCATAACTTAGGAGTGATTTGACCCCCCTTCTATGGGTGAACAGGAGGGGTTTCTGTGTGGTGATTACGGGCCACAGGGGGGCATTTACTTTTGATTTGGACCAGCTGGCAAGCACTTGAGAGCAATGAGGAAATTGATAGAATTCTGTAATTTCTCGGTTCTTTTCGATGGTGGCTTTGGCACAATTTGCTTCATTCTTTTGTGGGGATTTTTAGGGGGCTAGCCGTGTGATGAAGCTTTAATGTATCCATGAAGGAACATTAGGTGAAGCCTCCTGGTCAGACGGTCCTTGGGAGAACTGTAGGCCAGCCAGGCGTCCCCAACCACCAGGCCGTGACCCGATCCCTGTCCATGAGTGGGGCTGAACCAGGCCATGGGAAGCTTTCAGGTGCAATGATGTAAAACAAACACAAAAAAAAATACTTTGTATTTTATATTTGTAAATAACTACATCGGATTTTTATCTAAATGTATATCGTATTTAAAAATATGGGCCTTTATTTTATTAAAAAAAAAATATATATATATATATATACTGTATATAGTTACAAATCCAATAGTTTTTGCATGTATATGTTGTTTGTTGCAAGCGGCGACCCGTTTCACTTTGTTTTTGTTTGACGGACCTTGAACGCAACCGTTGTGCTTGTGCTGTACAGATAGACAACTATACTGGATTTTTAATGTTTTTCTCTCACTTCTTATTTGCTCCCAATTGCTGATACTATGTGGGAGAACATAAAGGCAAGTTTTGATGATGTTATTGAGTGCTCCATCCATCTTCTATGCCACTTATCCTCACGAGGGTCGCGGGTATGCTGGAGCCTATCCCAGATGAATTTGCGCGAGAGGCGGGGTACACTCTGAACTGGTCGCCAGCCAATCACAGGGCACCGATAGACAAACAACCAATCACACTCACATTCATACCTATGGACAATTTAGAGTCACCAATTAACCTAACATGCATGTTTTTGGAATGTGGGAGGAAACCGGAGTACTCGGAGAAAACGAGGAGAACATGCAAACTTCACACAGAGATGCCCAACGGAGATTCGAACCCACATCTTCCCGATCTCCTGACTGTGTGGCCAACATGCTAACCACCACCGTGCGGCTCCGTTATTGAGTGCCAATGTGCATATTTGTTCTGTGCACAACTTCATGTTAATTCATGCTAGCACATTGCTTTTACCACACACATCAAACACTGACATTATAATCTTCTCTCTGAAAAACAAACTGTCAGATATTTGTGGGAACACGAGCCGGTCCGGGTCAAACAACATTGGGGACCACTGTGTTAAACGACGGACCAAGACTACAGTTTCTTTAATGAGCTAGCTTGGGTCATCAAAGCCTATAATAATTAAGAGAATTCATCAAGCTTTCTGACCTTAAACGGCTTATTGTTAGAGGACCAAACATCCAGCAATGGCTTGTTCCAAGAGTCCACGTTCAGACTAGAAGCTAGTCTCTTTGGTCAAATAAAACACCAAGGAAACAACCACCTCATGCTCCCAGCCTTAAGTAGCTTAGCAATGTTCTCATTCCTCAGTACAAACACAACCAATGGCAAAGTTCCACAGCAATGGCCTCACACTGCCATGTTTGGTCGTGACTAAAACCTGCTTAGATCACAATTTCACTCTGCGAGGAAATATTAGATAATTTTCAATCCAGTTCCTCCCTCAACTGATGTCATCATTAAATTACAACATGTGAAGCCAAGTGTATTTGGATGTGTGCGTATCCCGTGGCAGTATCCGCCACGCTGTACTCTCACTGCCATGAAAGGCAGTTAATGAGATCTTGTGTTCTTATCTGCTACCTAGCAACCTTGACTCTTCCTCCCTGTCGCCCCCGGCAACTGCTGCCACTGCTTTTAATCAATCGATCTGCTGGGGGAAGAGACAGCCGGGGTGAGGGGGTATGTGACATCACACCAAAGGTTGTTCATTGCATGATTGCTTGAAGACATTCCAGGAGTGTTTTACTCTGAAATGATGACAGTATAAGAACAACTCATTCAGTGTGCATGTACATTCACATACACACCCTTCTATTAATTTTGAACCAAAAAACATCCACATAGAAATCTTTAAAATGGCAATATACTCAGAAGCTAATGTCGAACCAACAACCTGTCAGTCATACGTTATTTTTTATGGTCTTAAAAACCCATGTCCATCTTGAACTGATGACCATCCAGTAGAGGCTTGTCACTATAGTCCTACACCAACAACCATCCAGTTAGAAGCCAATTTTGTGACCATCCAATCCAAACCTAGTAGCTATCGTCTTAATCTGATGACCGTCCAGATAGAGATTGATTCTATAGTCCTACGCCAAGGGTCGGCAACCTGCGGTTCCTGGCTTAGCATTGTTGCTCTTCAGCCTTTGTAACGATGAGCACGCTGCAGCTCTGTGCTCGGAGCCCTTGACATTAATCGTCGAGGTGGTGACTCCCGGAGAGACACGTAGTTTGCCACGGGAAGTGACTGTGCACTGTCCGCTTGTGACTGTTTTGGGACAGGGCGGACCTCTCGGCAGCAACCGCGCAACAATACTTTTTCACTTTTAAGTCTCCAAATACCAGAAAGGTCTCCAATGACTCCAGGAAAAGGCCCTACATTTGTTGCTAGTCGCTTTTGAGAGGATAAGAGGGTTTGGAAAGTCGCCAAGTTGGCAACACTGAGCTGCACATGAGATCGTAAGGGGGAAGCTGCTCACAGATGGAGAATACATGAAAGAATCACTCTTAAAAATATCTGAGCATCTATTCTCTGAATTAAAAAATAAACAGGAAATTATTCAGAAAATTAAAAATGCCTCTCTAAGACAGTCAAGAACAGGACCAATAGAATGGCGACAAACATCACAAGTAGGCAAATTAATGACATGAATTCAGAGCAGGCGTAAACGGTATTGAGCATACTACACTGATATGCAGGTATGAGAACTCTGTTAAAGTTGGCTACGCTTTGTTTTGATTTTACACAAATACAAGAACCACTCAAAAAGGCTTACATTGTTAAGTATTTCAATGATTTCACTGCATTTCTGTTAGTTGAATTTTGTTGTTGCAACAAGTACAATTGAAACAAGATAACAGCTGCAGACAATTTTTTTTTTTGACTGGAAGAGGAAGACAAACGGCTCTCTTGATGGTAAAGGTTGCCGACCCCTGTCCTACACCAACAACCATCCAAAAACTAGTTCCGCTGGGCTTAGACCAATGACCATGGAGTCCAAATGGAGTATCTATAATCTTAACCCAATGACTGTCCAGATAGAGCCTTGTTTTTACAGTCCTCCGACAACCATCCGATTTGAAGATTGTCATTGGTTTAAGACAAGCGAAACTATTTAATCCAAACCTAGTACCTATCATCCTAAACTGATGACTATCCAGAAAGAGTTTTGTTTGTATAGTCCAACACCAGAAACCATCCAGGTGTAGTATTCCTAAATCAATGACCATCCAGACAGCAGTCTTAAAAAAAAGGAAGTCCAATCAGAAGTTTTTTTTTGATTGTCCAGGGAAGCAACAACATCAGTGTGAGAAGTTAGATTCTGTAATCCATGAAAAACGGTCTTACATCTCATATAAATACAATGGTGTTCTGACTGCGAGTGTATCGCAGCAACGCATGTAGACTCCAATGTCTTTTCAATAGTCAGGCGAGGATGAGATGACAAAGCATCTGTGGAACATCTTGTGGGTGACTGAAAACGCAGTCACGTGTGTAATTAGACTTTCAGTGAGGAAAATCACTTGGTGTACAGTGTATGGTTGTAATGTGAAACGTTACACGTTGTTTGCATCCACACTGTTATACATTCCTGATCAAAATGTTAAGACCTTTACAGCTGATCAAAAGCTCAAGACAATACCTAAAAAAAACAAAAACAAAAAAAAAAACGAAACCCCTCGAAAATAGAATGAAATTTTCCAAAAAGTGTGAATGATGTGGGAATGATGCTCTAGGTGGTGAAGATGGCTTCACGGAGGGCATCCACTGTCTGGAACTGATTTTTGTAAACTTTCCTTCCCATCCATCCCCAAATGTTCTCAGTTGGATTTAGATCAGGGGAACACTCAGGATGGTCCAAAAGAGTGAGCTTATTCCTCTAATTTTGTTGGCAAAAATATGAATGCAATGTCATTTTCTGTCATGATCTCTTGGTGGCAAAGGCAAACAAGCTTTCTCTCTTTTGAGCTGCATAAGCAAGGCCTCTCGCAGCTGCTGAGGTTGGACGCAGTAAGACAGTCTTTTGAAACTTCTTCAAAGATCCTGATGGTTATGGAACAAAAAGTGGTAGACCCCCCAAAAAATGTCAACGGCCCTGAGTCGGAGGATCCCATAGGCTGTCCATCAAGACACGGGACCAGCCTCGGCCCAAATGAAGGTTGTTACTGGTGCCGAGTACAGTCCAATAACCATCCGACGGCATCTTCCAGAAAAGGCTTTTAAGAAGAAAAAAAACACCTTCAAAGGCTTCTTCTCCTTCAAAATTGCCCGTTTGGGAATTTGCACGAGTGCACCAAACATGAGACATTGAAAGGTGGAAGAAAGTTTTATTCTCTGATGAGGAAAAAATGTAACCTTGATGGTCCTGATGGCTTCTAACGTTACTGGCATGAAAAGGAGATTCCACCTGAGATGTTTTCCACACGGCACAGTGGAGGGGGCGCCATCGTGATCCTTCAATGGAACAATGAAGGTTCAGGTTGTGCAGGGGTGTCAAACGGCAGCTGGTTATGTGGAGATGGTGCAGGGGGCATCCCTCATGACTGAAAGCCCTCGTCTGTGTGATAATGAGTGTTTTTTTCAACAGGACAATGCTGCACTTCACAATGCCCGCCTGATAAAGGACTTCTTCCAGACAAATAAGGTTACTCTTTTGGACCATCCTTCATGTTCGCCTGATCTAAATCCAATGGGGAACATTTGGGGATGGATGGCAAGGGAAGTTTACAAAGATGGACATCAGTTCCAGACAGTGAATGCCCTCCGTGATGCCATCTTCACCACCTGGAGCAACATACCCACTAACCTCCTGGAAACACTGGCATCAAGCATGCCCAAACCCATTTTTCAGCTGATTAACAAGAATGGCGTAACTTAGCATTACTGACTCATTTTTGCAAATTTTCATTTCTACTCTAGGGGTGACCAGTCCAGGGTGTACCCCGCCTATCGCTCAAAGTCAGCTGGGATAGGCTCCAGCATACCCCCGCAACCCATAGAAAATGGATGGATAGATACTCTAGGGTTTTCAAGGATTTTTTGAGCTAAGGTCTGATGAATAGCCTATTTCACTTCAATGCTTGTTTGCAAAAAAATGCTCACTCCATTTTTATTTTTTTTTGTCTCACTCCCATTTCATCTTTTTGCATGTTGAAGCTTTACTTAGAACCTCCTTAAGATCCGACAGGGTAAAATGTACAGCCTAGTGTGTGTGATTGAAAAGGCTGTCTGACTGAAAGGCAAATTAATTAATAACGCTTTGAAGATGTGGTTGCATGTGGTCCTTTTTTGTGGCGTGTACGGATGGCTGGCAGGCGACAAGCGGACCTTCTTAATTGAGCTTCTGTTTGGGTTAAATTGCTACCAGAGGGAGCCATGAGGAGCATGTGTCAACATTCGTGATCGACAGCACTGAAAATACAAAAAAAGTGTCACGAAAACACAAGGATATGTGACCACTTTAAAAAGAAAAGACACTGAACTCTTTTCTACAGATGTTTGGATCCACACCGCTTCTGCAAAACTCGCCCTTTTGGCACTTTTAAGATCGTAGTATCTGTAAACGTGAATATAAATATGCAGTCTGTACTTGACATAGGCAGGAGTCAATGTGTGTGTGTGTGTGTGTAAGGGGAGGTTGTGTGTTCTCCCATATCATCACGTCGTTACAGTGCAACTCTAATCTAGTCAAGCACAAACAGTACACTTGTTATTTCTCTACGTGTGTGTGTGTGTGTGTGTGTTTGTGTCACAGTTGGCCTCCGGTAAAAACTCCTCCAGTTTTGCTTGTTTGTCTTTGTTGTCATTCCTGCTCAGTTGTCATCCCAAAAATCACATCAACCCGCCAAAGAATGAATAAATCGAGTCAGTCAGCCTCAACAGCAGACTTACAAAATTCTGCTTTCACGAAGACAATCCAGGGTGGCTAGAAGTTCAAGGTCAATTTAAGTCCGTCTTTGTGGCACCCACTTGGGCGTTTCAGGACTGGCAGAGTCAAGCAAAGTGGTTGAAGTGGTTTAAGGCACGAGTACCTCCGTAAATGCTGAAGAAACTCTTAGATGTTCATTTGAATGTCGGAATGAATGTGAATCCAATGGAAATATGTTAAGTGAGTTCAGTGAGTTCTCAGGGCATTGAATCGATCGCAACTGGACTGTTCAGTAGTTTGTCTTAGAAGACGTTTCGTCTCTCATCCGAGCAGGCTTCATCACTTCATGCTCAAAGACTAGATAGGACAGCTCTAGTCTGAGAGTTCAGTGAGTTCAATGAAATGTCTAAGGACGCTTTTGTCCATTCTAATCAAACTCTTCATTATTTGGTCGAGTATAAAGAAATCAAACTCAGCAAACCAACCTTAGCCTCATCTGATGGATAATTAAATGAAAGGTGGCCGCAACTACTGGCAACAAACAGATGGAACCATTGATCTTTGGTTTTGCACGTATGGAGTTGTAATTACTTTTGTAATTTTTGTTATTATTTTTAAAAAGGTCCCTGACATGATTAATCAACTTTGCTTGAATATTTTATATATTGTTTATATTATGTTCCACATTGTACCATTTATTGAAAGGTAAATTCCCAAATATGACCTTTGTAGTTCATGGCCTGAGCCATGACGAACAAGTTCTCACTGCTCAGCCTCATTTCCGGGTGCGACGTAATCAGGGTAATACCACAAAAAATTGGCGGTGTACGAGACAGAGGATGTTTACAGTGATTACAGCGAAGATTTGAGTGATGTGTCAGTAGTTTGAGGAGGAAGAAACATTTGGAGATTAAATAGAGAACTTGCAGAACAGGGACTTAAACCTTAAGACATGGAGATTGGGATTGGTCGCCTTCAAAACAGAGAATGGTAAGTGTAAATTACTCTGGAGTTGCTTATCCTTGAATTGTTGTTTTAAATCGGCTTCTCTACTTAAAGGGGTTTTTATAGCCTGTTTTAATGTACATGTGCTTTCAAGTCGACGATGAATGATCATCATCGCTGCCGGTGCCCGGAGGCCCCCCCCCAGTAAACATATCGCTGTCAAAAGATGTTTATGTAACATGTATAATGCTTTGCAGCCTTGTCACTATCGTGGAAAAGTGTTTGGAAGACATTAACTAACGAAGACATGACTTACTCTCTTTGACGTAGTGGTTGTTCTTCATTGATGTTTTTTCCTGTGTACCGGTGGAATTAGCATACTTTTTCAAAATGTGCTTATACCATACTTTCAAGCCAAATGCTTCTTGTAAAGGTGTTCCTTCGAAGCAGTCAGTAATTACTGCAAAGGACAGAACTGGGGATAGGCGTCCATCTGTCTCTTGTTCTCTGCACTTGCTTCGTCCAATCTTGTCTGAAACCTTCGTCTTTTGAAAAAGAAAGCAAACTTTACAGTATAATTCGGAAACTGTGAACATCCAGCAGCAACATAACATTTTGGCATGACTACTATTTTGCTGAAGAAAATACTGAACTAAGTCGATGATCTATTTCCAAGAAGCGTTTGTTTACGCTGCTTTAGCTGAGTGTTATTACCCTCATTACGTCACAACCGGAAATGACGCTGAGCTGCGAGAACTAGTTTGTCATGACTGGCACCATGAACTACAAATGTCATTTTTGCGGATTTACTGAAATCAAGCAATGTAGAACATAATCACAAACAATATATATTCAAGCTAATTAGGTGAATCATGTCAGGGACCCTTTAATTTAGCCACTCCACTCACTAGTTCATCACAAGTACAAGAGGGCGTTTTTCGTGACTCCTCAGCTCAACTTCTTCAAAATAAACAGATCCAGATGAAGAACTGACCAATTTTACAAACCAATAACTGTATCGGATCAGAGAAAGACAATGGCGGGAGTCTTTGTCGACGATTATGATCTGGATATTTCGGATTGCTCAATGCAGGAAGTCAGCATTCAAACATTTAAAACATGAACGATTGTCTGGTTGACTTTGCCTGTCCAGATTTAAGACATATTTGCAAATCGTTCTGCAGAGATGGCAGATTTACCAGGCTAAGCTAATGTACAAAAGTACTGGGAACCGTCTTCCACTCTTCTGGGAAGACTTTCTACAAGATATAGGAGTGTCTCTCTGAGGGAAAGTCGGACCCATGCCATCCAAAATATCTTGCTGAAATGAAGAATTAAGATTGAGAGGACTCTAGTCCAACATCTGATTGATTCAGTCACTGATTAAGAGCTGGGTCCCAATACTTTTGAGCCTGCATTGTATTTGGAGTGACATTGTTTCATTGCTTTCCTGACTCACTCATGGAAAAAAAAAACATCCAATGCACATTCATCCGGCAAAGCTGCAGCAGACTCTCAAGGGTAGGTTCCGGATGAACTCCCAGCCAAGCCCTGGTTAGTCTTCCTCATCCCTGTCTTGGATAGCAGCACTGTTCCACCTTGTTGCACGACAGCACAGAAATACATCTAATTGCACCCGACTGCAGCCTCTGAAATGTGCTGAAGATGAAATAAAAGAGTCAGAACATTGACATGGTATGTCATGTCTTCAACATAAATAGATTTTCTGTGATAGTAGTTAGAGTTCGAATTCTTGGATGATTTTCTGTCATTGCTTCATTTATGTCCCATCGTCTCCCTCATGTTCAAAGCGTTGGTTATTGTGTTCCATTAACCTGTTGAGAGGAAAGGAAAAGGAAAGCAGGGAAAAAGGAGGAGAGTGCTCCTGGGCTCAGTCCTCAATGTCAGCTTGTGTCCGTAAAACGCTTTACAGCGTCAAAACAAAAGTCAACGTAAAAGTTCAATTAAACAAGGAGGCAAGGAGACCTCACTGCTGCTTCCAGGGTGTCATCGGGGGTCTAGGCTTTCTTTGCCACAACAGCCCTAAGGAGTCTCGCTCCGGGATATGTGACAGGTGATTTGTGTTTCCAATAACTTTGAAACGCTACAAAACCTGGCAACAAATATTGCGGCAAGCAGTTTGTAAGCTGTAACTGGGCTTTTCTTTAATAAAAAGTTAATTCTCCGGGGGTAGGGGCTCTCCCAACACATCCACGAAAAGCTAAAAACGAAAAAATTCCCTCTAAGTTGAAGATAACAAATCGTCAACCTCCAGAGGAAACGACGGCCATGATTACTTTTGACCCAAATGGACTTCCATAGATTGTCTGTGAGAGGTTTTGTCTACAAGTACAACTTAGCACACCGTGGCGGGGGCGAACATTCCCACTAAAAGAGTGGTAATTTGTGTCGGAGCACGATAAAACGTTATAGAGCAAGTCAATTAAATATAAAGTGTGGTGCTTTTAAATAAGGAGTGCTCAGATAAAAACACTGGGCTGTTATGAGTCCCATGAATTATGGTCCTCGGTGTGCTTGTGAATAACTGAGCTAACGTTACATCGAAAGGAAAGCCTTCAGGGTATACACAGGTAGGTAACCACCCCCCCCCTTACACATCTCCTCCATTCTTCCTAATGAAGCTATTATATTCAGAAGGCTCCATCTATGCATGGCCCGTGGTGCTAATCTAAAACTAATTGATTCGCGTTTCCTTTAAGCAGAGCAAAAGGCCACAGCGGAACCTTCCGCCTTTGAGGTTGTCCGACAGACCGCCTCGGGGGGATATCAGCATTGTTCTTCTGTGGACCCGCCCAACCAGACATTGATCCTGTAGCATGGTAATGACATGCCTTTGACATGGCATTGAAAACACTATCAGGCCTGCTGGATTGATGGTGGAGAAAAGTCAAAGGGGAAAAAAACTCC
Organism: Dunckerocampus dactyliophorus; assembly: GCF_027744805.1. Classification (NCBI taxonomy): domain Eukaryota; kingdom Metazoa; phylum Chordata; class Actinopteri; order Syngnathiformes; family Syngnathidae; genus Dunckerocampus; species Dunckerocampus dactyliophorus. The sequence continues at coordinate 5,453,498 of NC_072824.1, forward strand.
CAACGATACTCAATATAAATATGTGTCAGATTAAAAATGAAAAATATTGGCTTGTTTCTGTTGGTGTCTTATAATTATTGTCTGATGAAATAATTAGTAAAGGTCACTGGGATATTAATACACGTCAGTCACGCTCGTTTTGTTCAGATATGGAACCAATCTTCAATAATCTGGTCCAGGGTCAAACTGCTCAATTATACAAGCGCAAAAATAACTGAAAAGCTGTTAACATGATAACAGAAATACAACAAAACACTCATTTTGTAAAGATTATATGTGTTATAGGTAGCTTGCCTAACTGGCATACCTGGAATGACGTATATTTATCCATTAATCTGTGTTCTCAAAGTATTTTCTGTATGTATTCTGTATCATTTTTAACATTTTCAGTAAAAATTGCTGAATTTGCACATTTCCCGATGAAATACTAGCCAGAAACCCAAGATGAGGCAGCGGCAAGCCAAGCCTCACACCTGAATAGGCAATCCCTCAAAAGCTGGGTTGCGTGGCTGTTTCTGTTTGTCCGCATGTCGCCAGTATAATGTTTGCAGAGAGATTTATGATACACCATGACTTTCTACAGCCTGTGTAATGTCTTTAATGAACGTGTGTGCCGTCATTATTCTTGCTGACAAGAAAATAAACTGGAAATAAAAGCCGTAAGAGAATCAGCACCTCCAAGTCCGAGTCCATGGCTCTCGCACGGAAAAAGTACATCTTAATCTGACCTCACGTGCTGTTAATAGTAAAGGAGGTACGTCTAATAGAATTTTTAAAAAATTCTTATTCTCATGTGTCCTGTCTACAGACTTCAGGGTTAATCCCTCAATTGTGTCCCATTCTGGTAAGTTATGAGGGGTAAATAAGTAAGACGGGCCTTTGGAGGAGCTTGTGGGAGGCTGAGAACAGTCATCATTCATTTCAATTGGGCAGAGTTCATCATACAGGCACGCCTGTCTGACCTGACACAAAAGCACATCAGCCTGTGAAAAATCACTCACTAATTACCTTGGACAGAAAAAAATGTGTACCTTACATCAGTTGTTAGAGAGAAGGCTTCCTTTATGCAGGTAACATGCTCACTGTTTGGCATGATCACCTTTTAACGGCTACACTGTGTGGTGCATGTCGACTGACGGGGGTGGATGTACTGTTCAACATGGCAGATAAGCTATGTTTTGACGTCTCCATAAATTTGCCGAGATAATATACATTAATGCGAGGGAATTTACAAGTCTCCCGTGGGCAGTGGGAGTGAGCTAACGGCCTTGGAGGAGGTCCGCGCCTCTCAGGCTCAGATTAGATGGCGGCATTACATATAGCGTGTCACGGCGTGACAAACGAGCGGCCACATTCTCTGGAAGGTTAGCGTGACTTTGGCTGCTCTGGTATTGACTACGTCCAAGCAGCCGGCAGGTATGGGAGCGGGGGGGGGGCGCAGGGGTTCCCGTAGAGACAGCAGCAGTGAGAACTCCCTCCATGGCCAGCCTTGAGTATACAGAACATTCATACAGTCAAAAATTTGACAGCATTTGGGCCTCTTGTGTTGTCAAAGTGTGCATGCAACATCAACAAAAAATACTAACAAAGCACAAGAAAGCTAACTGGGACAAACCGTCATTACAACACAACGCAAAATAGGAAACACCTCAATGAATTGAAGGCAATTGCTACTGTCGTTCCCTCTGACTGGAGCTAGCTTCTTCTCCAAACAGCAACTTGTAGGGATGTCACTTTTTCATTATGAAGAAAGACTATACAAAGTCTTTTCAGCTAAGGGTCAGTGGGAAGTAGGGGCACAGTGACCCACCATATCCAGCAGATGGGGATGCTGGTCTTTATGGGGCAAAAATGAGAGTGCCCCACTAAATCTGCCCAGCAACAACTGGCTGCACAAATGTAGGAGCAGGAACAAAAATCAGAGCGGTACTTTTGCTGTGCCTGCTGACTAGCTTTGTCGTAATTTGTAGTTTTGAAGGTTTTCCAATTAATTAAACCCCATCTTTTTTAAGTAGTAGTCCACCTTATTGGTCATATTTTGTCATATTTGCCTGTCTGGGAATTGTCTTTTCTTTATGTTCTGGTCTTTCTGCTCTGGTTCTTTGTATTAAAACTACTGAAGAGTGACAAAGTAAAAGAAAACCCCAGAAAAACCTCCACAAGGTTTCCTGTCATGATGCTTTCTGGTAAAAAAAAAAAAAAAAAAAAAAAAACTGTCAACCTCTCACCACTTTCTGAACGTCCCTTTTAGGGTTTTCCTTTAGCTTGTCAACTTTGTCTGCAGCAAATCCCAAAATACTTTTCATCAAAACATCTCAGATTCATTGGCGCTCAAGCACAGACGGTGTTGCTGTTTTATTCTTAGCTTTTTAGGCTTCCATCAAAGTGAGGGGAAAATAAAAGAGCACTTCCAACTGAATTGTGCTTATAGCTTGTGAATGTCGGAACTCAAACCAGAGAGAAAATGCAAGTGTCCAAGAAAAAGTGACAACCCCAGAAAAGTGTTGAAATCCAACCTCCCGAGGGCACTTTGGTCCGCAGCAAGCTTGTGTGTACACATACACACAAAAACACACAGTGTTGGAGGTAGAGCAACCACTCAGGCCTTCACTCCACTTGAGCTCCATTTTATCTTGCTGCACTGCTACTCTACTTTCTTTCTTTCTTTTTTTTTTTTAAACGCAGCCTAGCCTTGAGTTGGGAAAATGCATCATCCATTTCTTTTTTTTATATTGGGAGTAAGATACAGGAGCAATTCAATCAAGCTGTGTAGTCCTAAATGTGATTACCAACTTCTTTAAAATGAGAGCTAACACCTGGCTTGACAACACACCCTCGTGTCCTATCTGCGTGGCTCCAGCTATTCAGATGTAAATTTCCTTCTTCATAGCTTTTTTTTTTTTTTTTTTTTAAAGGAAACATGCTTCACACGTAAATAAGGAACAGCAACAGACACGACGACGCCTTCAGGCCTCGGAAGAGTTTGCCTCAACCTTAGTGGGTTGGCTGTTATCAGCATGCAGAACAGTTCTGCTAAGCTATCCACTTTGCTAGCACAGAGGATGTCGATAGTAATGGACGACATAACCCTCCTCATCAGTGACATGCCCACACGCGGCCGAACATATGCCGTTAGGTGTTTTTCCCAATCGATACGCCGCACAAAGCCTCCCCGAGCTGCTTCTATGCTGGCTATTTGCCAGCCAGAACAATTAGCCTGATAAGTATCGCCTCATGTCCCTTCCCCGCACAAGAGCCGGACTATTCTAAAACAAACCTGCTTAATTCCTTACTCCGCTGCCTCATTATCTCCCTAAATGCCGCTTCTGTAGGAGAGCAGGTGCTGGTGGTGGCGTGCGATGATTGTTTTGTGAATGGTGGTTTGATGGAATTAGGGGAGAAGAGAGTGCGGGCTTAAGCCAGGAAAAGGCGGCTGCTTGTGGCGAGATAGCTCGGCTGCACTGTGCCAGTAATGAGGTAGTTTTTTTCTCTTTAATTCACCTTTGTTAGCTCATCAGTGTTTGATTCAGCAGGTTGCCTTGCAAGGACCAAAGCGCCCAGCGGGAGGCAGTCTAGCTCAATTCTCCTCAAATCAAATCCGAAAAAGAAACCTTTTAAAAGAAAATATATACCTCAAACTCTCCCTCCAACAGGAAAATGAGCCCCCAGTTCGGGAAAAATGAGAGAAAATGCGTCCTGCTACATTAACACCAAAACGTTACAGTCTGCTGTTGGTATCCAACCTTTTCTTAAATGATTCAACTCTGCTTACAGCTTCTGTTGGGCAGAAACGCCCTTCCAGTAGTCTAAAATATCATGAAGGTCCTCGTCCTTCGCAAACTGCACCTTCTTACGCAGGGCGTGGCCCGCCGCTATATAGGACGCCTCCTCTCGGGGGCTTTTCTTGTAAGGGCGAAATCGCTCCCAGATCCGCAGTGTGCTCTCGGAGGAATACTCAGGACTGGAGGAGTAACCCGAGTTGTAGTGGTGGTGGCGAGAGGGTGAGAGCTGGGAGTAAGCGGCCGTGGCATCCCTCTTGGAGCGCCCCAGTGGCTTGAGGAAAGATGCCTTTTGCGCCGGTGACGGCGACTCGCTGCCGCCCTCGTAGTAGAGAGCAGGAAAGGAATGCCGGTGTTCGGAGCTGTGGTAGTCGGGCTGAACTTCCAGGTGGTGGTGCTGCGGCTGCGGCTGCGGTTGCTGCTGCTGCTGACCAGCTGCCACACCTCGACCTCCACTGTTGTTACTACACGCCATGCCACCGCCATTCATGCTCACCCCACCACCATTTACGCTCCCCATTCCACTGCCATTACAGCCCCCTACTCCACCTCCGCTCCTGCCACAGCCAAGAGGGCTGCTTTTTTCCGACGGGTACTTGGGCGGATCGCTGCGCTGCTCTGGAACATCCATGCTGAAAACCCTGCCGCTCTTGACCATTCCCCCAGCAGGGCCACCACATCGGTTCTTCGTCACAGCAGTGTCAGCGCTCAACTGCCTCTGAAGGGGTCGCACTGCATTGGCAGGGGGTGGGTCACGGTATGGAGGGGAGAGGAACCCCCCACCACTGATGCCTGGCCGCTCAGACAGGGGCATCACCAGGGGTACAGGGGCCATAGAGGGAGGAAGAGGCTTCTGGTGAAGCTGAGGGTGAGGCTGGGCTTGAGCCTGAGGATGAGGATGAGACTTTGGGTGCACCTTTGGGGAAGAGGCCATGATTTGGTCACCTGGCGAGAGGGGTAGGAGATTCCGTGGATGTGACGCCATGCAAACTTGAGGCTGGGCAGTGGAAACTGGGTTGTTATCGGCCGTGGTGGTGACATTAGCGGAGGCATCCAGTTTGAGGGCATCAATGCAGTTGTTGATGATCTGGTTCACCTTGTCCACCTCCTTGGCAATAGTGGAGATCTCAGAGGCGGATCCACGGCCATCATCGTCAGAATCCTCTGCCACGTCTGTCCCATTTTCAGCCCCACTTCTCAAGTCCAAGCCTACCTCCCCTCCTGGACTACTGGTCAACATCTCTCCCTCTCTGCTTTCAACCATCCCTCCTGCAGTCCTCACGTCCATGTAGCTCCCCTTGCCGGCCATTGCCTCAGAAAAGGCGGACGCCATCTTCTCCACCTGGGGCAAGCTGGAAAGGCGGGAGGAGGTGGTGTTTGCTGAGCTGTGGAGCATGCCCGTGCTCGAGGATGCTGATGGGGGAAGCTTGCTCCCCGTCCCCCCTCCGTGGTGGTGCTGGTGGTGGGCTTGCTCCTGGAGGCGCTGCATGGCGGCTGGATTGTTGGCCACTGCCGCCGCCGCCTCTGGGCCGTACCTGAGGGATGACGACAACATCCTGTCTCATCACTAATTAATTTGTTTTCAATATCGCCCCATCGTCATGCTAAATACAATTCTTCATTTAATTAAAATCACAAACCCACAAAGACCAATGCCCAAAGCCTAAAAAAATACATTTGCATTCAGCTTTGCATGAACTTGAGAAAATGAAGTTGAAGTAATGAATCAAAATAACCAAGAGGGATGATCCCAGTTTGTCTTGAGAAATTATCGACTGAAACAGTCTTGGCTCAAGAGTCACATTAGAAATTGGGTTTCTCTCATCTTAATATTGACAGATACTGTACATATAAATAAAACATAAAGAACTTAGCCACATATCAAAAAGACGGTGGTACCTCATCTCCAAGATGGTTTTCTTGACACTCAGAGCTTTCTCCTTCTCTTCCTGGATGCGTCGTCGTCTCAAGCAGTAGTAGACACACCCGAGCACGATGACCATGCCGAAGAGACACCCCAGGATGGTCATGATGTAGTGCGTCGTGGTGGACGAATTGCTTCGGGGGTCCACTAGCCCCATCGCCCGCGTGGTAAAGGACAAGCAAGTGTGGTTGTAGCGCTGGGATTTGCTGACGGACGCCACACAGTAAGTGTAGTTGGTGTGTGGCCGCAGTTTATCCAAATTGATGTTCTCCTTCATGGTCTTAAGGGGCATGACGTCCGCCACAAAGGTGTTGTTGTACTGTGACAGGACGTACATCTTGCTATAGGGTTTCGGTATCTGGACCATGACAGAAGCGCTGAAGAAAGAGACGGTCTTAAGCTTCATGGAGATTTGATGGTTGTAGGTGGGATCGGGGGTGGACGCAAAGTTCGGCTGGTGGTACAAGCCGGAGTCCGGGTTGTCTAGACCCATGCCAGAGCCATCCAGTTCCGGTCCGATGGACGACATGCCTGGAATGATTACGCCATCTTGACACCTGTTTGAAAGGATGACTCTGGCGTTCCTCCCATGTCCCAACAAGGGGCTCAGGAGGGGATATCCTGTAAATTCTCGAGGGGTCTCGCACTGAAGGCGGTCGTAGGTGTGAGTGACGTTGTTGAACGCCTCCAGCCAGGTGAGAAAGCTGTAGAGGTCGCATCCGCAGTGGAAGGGGTTTCCGGCCAGCTCACATACCATCAGACGGTTGAGGGCGGTGAAGGTAGACGGGTCTAGGCGGGCCAGCTTGTTGGACGACAGGTCCAGGCTGCTGAGGCTGGGGCACTCCCAGAAGGCATTGGTGGCAATGACCTCGATGAGGTTGTGCTGAAGAAAGAGGCACTGCATTCGACCCAGTCCTCGTAACATGCCCTCTGTCAGGTTGGTCAACTTGTTGTAGCCCAGCTGCAGAACCTGACCAGGAAACACATCAACTTCTCAAAACACCAACAACACACACTCTACGCTGTAAATCAGTTTATGCTCTATCGACACGGCGCTTCAAACAAAGACTACAGTGGAACAGGCACAGGGAGAACATGCAAACTCCACACAGAGATGCCCAACGGAGATTCAAACCCAGATCTCCTGTCCTGACTGTGTGGCCAACATGCTAACCAGTAGGCCCTTCTTCAATATAACTTTCACAATTCTTACATTGAACCTGAGAGTTTTTGGAGCGTTTCTGCTTGAATGTCTTTGTAAGATGCCAGAATAGCCTCCCACAGCTGCTGTTTTGTTGTGATCTGCCTCCCATCCTCATAGATTTTTTGCTTGACGATGCTCCATAGGTTCTCAATTGGGTTGAGGTCAGGGGAAAAAAAGGGGGCCAAACCATGGGTTCCTCTCATTGTATGCCCATAACAGCCAATGACAGAAAGGTAGGTATTCTCTGCATCATGAGATGGTGCATTGTCATGCATGAAGGTAATTTTGCTACAGAAGGTACGGTTGTTCATATTGTACCATGGAAGAAAGTGATCATTAAAAAACTCTACATACTTTGATGAGGTCATTTTCACACCTTTAATGACCATAAAGGGCCTACCAGCTCTCTTCCAATGATTCTGATCCAAAATGCTGGCCATACTCTACTTCATCCATCCGGACCACCCAAGGTTGCAAGGCCTTCATCAGTAAACAGGACTATTTGAAAATTCATCTTCATGTATTTGTTGGCCCGTTGCAACCGTTTCTGCTTATGAGTATTGGTTAGGGGTGGCCAAACAGTAGGTTTATGCATAACTGCAAGCCTCTGGAGGATCCTACACCTTGAGGTTCATGGGACTTCAGATATCTTTTTGTTGCTTTGGAATGGCTTTTTAACAGGTGCTCTCTTTATTCGATAAATTTGCCTGGAAAAACCTCTCTCATTATGCCTTTATCAGCACTATTTGCATAATAATTTGGAACACTGTATAGAAAAAAACCCAACAAACTATAATAGAATTAAAATCCATTCAGGGTGGCCCTCTTAAAATGTTTTAAGGCGGGCCATGACTGTGTCCCAAATGGAATAATTCCATCAGTACACTTCAGTAAGTATGCTGCACAATGAGTTCCTGAGTGTGTGAATTTTGACAGCGTAGTGCTGTCCCAACTCCATTACTGTCATTGCGCACTTAACTGGAAATGACAACCACAATATTTGTTTTTCTTGTCACTTTTTCTGAAGGGTTTCCCCAAAATCTGGTTCAAATACCGAATTGTTCACTACCAGAAATGTTCAACATTTGACGTTTCACTGTGTATTGTTTTTCATGTTGAAAAACAAAGCACTTAATGTAGTAATTTTTGAATGTGTCAGCTAAAACTGACGTCAACCAAAGTGGTGGTGGTATTAATTTTCTCCTCAAGTACAGTAACGTAAAAAGCGCAACATAAAGAACAAACGCAGCGTAATAATAATACGATGAGGGTTGTCCTCTGGGGTGCAAACCTGAAGGTTGGCCTGCCCGGCGAAGGCTCCATCTTCGATGTAGCTGATCTCGTTCTTGGTGAGGTTCAGGTCGGTGAGATTTGTGAAGCGATACATGGAGGTGAGGAGCACGGCCTTCAGTTTGTTCTCATTCAGACGCAGGTCGTGAACCTGAGAGGCGCAAGACAACCGAATGCTCTGTGTTAAAACACAACCGAGACATAGAGTGCAGCGTCCTACTGACCGTGCTGTTGATGTGCTGGGGGACAGTCTCGTAGGGGGGCTGGTTCTGACTGCAGATAGCCAGCCAAACGTAGCCTTTGTCCCCCTCGATCAGCCAGCAGTCTCCTCTCACAGCGTCGGGCAGCTGCAGAAACAGCAACGCTGGGAGGAGGAGGAAGAGGAGCTTGTCCACCATTGTTGGGATAGTAAAAAAAGGTCAAGAGGAAGAGGAAATGAGTGTCGGTGGAGTATCTCAAAGGGCGGACAGTTCAGGAGTATCCCAAATCCCAGCGGAGATAAAGGTGAGCGGACGGGTCGGCGTCACAATGATTAGAGCCTGGCTTCCTGCATGGTGCCTGTCCCCATTTTAGGGTTCTGGAGACGGTCCCGCCAGCAGCTAGTCATGGCCCCCGGCGAGGCCACGTCCCCACAGTCCCCGGAGCAGGAAGAACTGCCAGTCGGTCTACAAGAAAGCCAAATAATGTGACTAAGTGATTAAGAGCAGGAAGAAAATTATAATCCAAGTCGCATATCCAATTAATTGAGTTTAGGAATCATTTCAAGACAGTGGAGGGAAAAAAAGGCTAAGGAAGTAATATCCTCAGAAGCCAATGCCTTGAAGGTAACGCAGCACAAGAGAAAATCCATTAACTGCTATGATTGTTCCATTAAATCTCAATAAAGCCTCCAGGAAAATATTTGGACTTCTTTAAATGAATGCTGGCTTTGAATGCTCTCTAATCATTCATGTTCAGGGAACTAAGATGCACAAATTCACATACTACTCAGCAATAAAAATACAAATGGCCGCCACCGTGAAAGCAGTTTTATTAGTTTGTTTTGCAGTTTGCTATTATTATTACAGGAAGACGAATGGTGAAACACAAACAGCTGGGCTCAAACAGGGAGACGGGCTAAGTGGCAAACAGCGGAGCCTTGTTGTAATTTGCATGTTTTAACAGGATGCTCGCTGACATTTAGCTATTTACCTTCCTCGGGGGATTAGCCATGGATTAGGCTCTAATCCGCCGTAAAATATTGTGTCTCATCTCTTTTAATTTGTTTTCCCCAAAGTTGAGAATCCCTCCCAGAGTGAAGATATCTGCCCGCCAACATGAATGACAGCAGGAGGAGATGATGCAGCTTTCAAGAACGCTCCATCAACAAAATCATTCACGAAGACTCTGCTTGAAGAACGCTCCATCTCGATGTCGGGAGCTAAGCCGGTCTGTTTCTGGATGTTACAGCAAGTAGTGACATCCCTTTGTGGATTGTTCTTGGATCTCTATGAGCTCTCTTCCTCTATAAGCGGAGATTTTTTTCACCACTTTGTTAATATAGTCGTGATTTACATCCAGCTAAAAGTAGAAATAGTACCTTGTAGTAAAGCCCCTTCTGAGCCGCCCCAAACTACATGTGCTTACGCCCACTACCTTGTAAAAAAGCAGGCTTCGCTACACAGCTTAAAATGAATCTCTGACAACTCTCCGTCAGTCACCTACAGACATGAGAGCTGCAAGTTTGATCATTTTGTTTTTAGCAAATAGGCTAACCTAGCATGATGCAGCCGTTAAAATACAGTATGACTGTAAGGTTAGCACTGTAGCACACATAGCTATCCTTGTGTTGCTAATGTTAGACTTCATTCATGATGGTGATGGTTATGAATGTTATGTCTGAGCACTTTTTATATATGCTTGATCTTTTTGTGTGTGTTTTTTTTGTAGAAAACAGCGCATTGGCCCCACCTTCTCTGGAGCCTAAAGGTGTGTGCAGCTGCCGCTCCTCCTCGTCATGCTCCTGGGCCACTCAGCTGCTTCCTCTGGCTGCTGGAGTGACGCTGAGCAGCAGCCTCGGTTTTGCTTCTGTTAGTTTTAGTTTCTTGTTTGTCTCAATAAACAAATTAGGTCAAATCTCTTCATGCAAATTTCTAACAAACGAATCGGCTCTAAGAGCACCACAGTGTGTTTAACCCTGCCCCTCCCCCTGCTCAGTGTGGACACAAAGATGCTGCCACACCATTTGCCTTTACAGAAAAAAAGACGAGGAAAAAACTAATCGGCTCCCAACAACGCGAACCGGCCCCTGTCGTTCATTTCAAAGAGCTGATTCGTTCGTGACCGACACATCACTAGTCACGGTTTCAAAACCACTAAAATTGTACATCATACCGTATCTATGATAATAGAGAAAGTGGAGGTCCAGCGCGGGCACCAAATGGAAATACCTTATCATGCCCTGTGTTATTTCCTGTAGCCAAAACTGGGCTAAGATGTGTTGAAACCAGAGGCTGTGTTTCCATACGTCTCAGTTGCTCACAACAATCACATGACCAGGAAACGGAAGTTTGTGGAGCATTGTGAAATAATAATGTAATAATCACGTAACATTACAAGTTAAATATATATACAGTCAAACTTGTCTATAGCGGCCACTAGAGGGAGTCTGCAAAAGTGGCCGCTATAGACAGGTGGCCTCTATAGACAGGTTGGCGTCCAGTTTGAATGTTGACCAGTAGAGGAAAAAAAAGAAAAAAAAAGAGGGTGGGGGAAAAATGAATGTTGACCAGTAGAGGGCACTGTGGAACTGCGGATAAAAGTTGTACAGCACTACTAGGCTTGTTATTATCCACCACCCACAGAACAAAGCTGTGCTAGTAATGTCTTACGCTTGTTTTTAATATTTTACTTTTTATATGGCAGAGTTTTCATTACAGCTTTAGTTCATCAGGAAGTGACAGGAAGTGACGGTGGGCGTCCCGAGCAGGAGAGCTAGGCTCAGTGCTAGCTGTGAGTGTGGAGAGAGTTGGGAAGTGTGTTTATGTTGGCGTGGATGTAAAGTCCTGCAGTGTTCTCCGCTGTTAATAAAGCCATTAAAGTGCATCGGCGACGTGAGTCTCTCCTTCCCCACAACAAGCGACATTACAGTATTGACACACATTGTGCACATTGTCTCACACCAGGAAATAAACGGTGTCATTTCTTACAGGCATTGGCTGGACAGCTATGTAGTGGGGCTTGTTTAACCTTTGCCTTGTGGGCAAGCAGGAAGGAGAGACGATGCTGAGAGATGTGTGTGTGTTCTGAGCTGCTGTCTGGTGGCCG